>NW_015226734.1:0-846 GCF_001447785.1 Gekko japonicus | reverse complement strand
GGGGATGCATTTGGCCAGGAGATGTGGAGCTTTAGAGTTTTTCACCTTCCCTTATTGGAGCCAAGGAGGTAAAGCTCTCTTTCCCCACTGCAGCCGTTAACCGCAGGCAGGAAGCAAAAGGGGCGAGCTCGAAGCTGCCGTTCCTCCTTGGCTTCCTGCTTGCTCTCGCTTCCCACCCACCCCTCTTTCTCTGCTCTTCCCAGCACTGAGGTTGCTACTTGCAAGGTACCGAGCCAGCCGCCCTCAAGGGCACGAGCAGAGACAGCCTGCGGCTCATTTGTAAACCTGTTGCGTATTTCAGAGGGTGGGCTACGTGCTCTGTGTGCGCCAATGCTGTCTGCTGGGAGTGCAGCGGAATCGCTTAGAGCCCACTTTCCCCCTTTTCTTTTTTGCGTGCAAAGATCAGATAGGGGGGAAAAACCACAGATGCAAAGCAACTAGATGTCTGCACTGAACAGCCTTGCATTGTAGAGCTTGCACTGTGTCATGCTGGCTGGCCGGGAATGTAAATTCCTTGTAAAAAGAAACCTCTGGAGAGAGGAATCTACAGAGAGTTCAGACTTCCAAGTTCCAGTGCCTCATTGGAATGCATCAGAGACTAAACCAGATCTCTTCCTTGTCCTTCCCTGGGAGCAAAAATCTCATATGGGATTAATTTCTTTTTTTTTTTAAGCTGCCCAACCGTTCCCCTTGGTTTTAGTTCATCTAGTGTTCCTTAGATTTTATAACATAGATATCCTTTGGGGACATGGCATCACAGGTTACTGTGGCCTGAAGTACAAAGGGCTTTAAAAGGGGCTCAGACAGATTCATGGAGGAAAGAGACTACTGAATTGCAACTGATAA
>NW_015226733.1:0-846 GCF_001447785.1 Gekko japonicus | reverse complement strand
GTCCGATTCAATATAAGGCAGCTTCATGTCCCTGTTATTTTAAGTATGTGCCAAAATACTGAACTGAGGGCAAAAAAGGCTCCAACATGGGTATACCCTAAGAAATCATGGGTATTTCCCTTCTTTTTTTGCATGACCTTGAAAGAATTGCAGGGCTGAGACTAGTTTTGAGCAAGGAAAAAACATCGGTTGTGCTCAGCAGTGGCAGAAACTTATAGAAGACAGTCTATACTGATGTGCAGTGGTGCAGAAACAAGTACCACATAATATTTGCCAGGTGCTCATGTAGAACAAGGGCTTATTATTTCCTTCTCGGTTTTTAGACCAAATAGAGAGGCAAATACAGTATATAAAGGCAGAAAGGAAATTTCGTGTGATTCACTTATGGTCACTTTAAGAAACAAACACAAAAGAGTCATTTCCGAGTCAGAGGCTTATAAAACAGGCTTAGGACTCATTTGTGCTGTCAGCAGCTTCCTCTTCAGTCCTTAGAGGGGCCGTTTCAGGCCCATCCTGCATCAGTTTTGTGTTCTGGATATTGCTCTCCTTACTTTCTTTCCTTAGGTATTCATCATTCTTCTTTGCCACTTCACATTTTTTCCTTTTCTCCTCTTTTGCAAGCATCCTGTAATTGTAGTAATTCATGACGAACAGAAACAATCCAGCCAAGACCATCACGATGCCGCATTTAATGAACATGAATTTATAGTCCCCAGAAACATCAATAATGGTCCCTGTGAATGGAGAAAGAGAAACGTTGATGTAGAAGGAGTTGTTGGTAAGTTATGTCTGTCCTATGACTAAAGAAATCTTAGAACGTAAGTACACATTATGCTAGAGTTTTGT
>NW_015226732.1:0-846 GCF_001447785.1 Gekko japonicus | reverse complement strand
TGTGTGTTTCTGTGCATGCGTACATGCATGTGTCCAGCCAGGTCATTTTAGGCCATGCCTTTAGAGTAGAGCCAATCACAGACCTCAAGCTCAACCCAGAATGATATTGTTTTGTTGGTATTTAACATTTGTAAATCACTTTGGGAGCTCTATGAAGCAAAAAAGAAGACTGTACAAAATGTTCTCTCTCACACAAGCACAAGCTTTTTGAGCTACAGAGTATATTCATAATTAAATATCCCAAGCATGGGAACTCATACAACATGATAAATAACACTCATAAAAATGGATTTTTGGAGTTATGAGTTTGCTTGTTTATTCATGAGCTTGCCTACAGCATTTCTTCCAGGAAAGCCAACTAATGGGCAGCTTTGAATAACAATATGAAACATTGCCTTTTGCCTACAAACAATAAAATAGTATAATCTAATATATGAGATGCACACAAAAACTACAAACTGCAAAGCAGAACGATGTGAACCACTGACATGCTAAAGCATAATCACATCATTGCTCAACTGATTTTAAATCCTGAACTGCACTGTGCTGCATGCTCTGCTTCATAGGTTTTTCTTTTCTTTCTTTTTTCAGTTTCTTTAATCTTAAAATTACCAAAATGAAAGCCTGATAATTATTTCAGAACCATACCTTGGCCACAGTATAGCTGATTTCTTTGAGCAACAGATCTATTTCAATGGCATAATCTGGAACAGAAAATCAGGTGCAATACGACTGTATACACAACCTGGAAACAGACAAACATTTGGCTAATACATATATATTAGCCAAGAGTGTGTGTATACACACACGCACACATACAAAGAAGAGAAGATTGGATTTATACCC
>NW_015226731.1:0-846 GCF_001447785.1 Gekko japonicus | reverse complement strand
GGGGGGGGGAATACAAATCTATTTTCACCTGTTTCAACACATTGCTTATTTTGCCCTGTCAGTTCCAGGAATGTGTCTCATACCAGTTTGAGAAGGAGGACTGTATGGATGTGCAGCAGTTCTATGACCTATTGACAGGCTCAATGGATGTGATTCGGAAATGGGCAGAAAAGATCCAGGGCTTCCTAGAACTTCCGAAAGAGGATCAAGACCTGCTTCTAGAGTCTGCTTTCCTCGAACTCTTCATTCTACGGCTAGCATACAGGTAACCCACAGCAACTTTGCAGCATGAAACCAATGGTCCTTTTTTAGTTCCTAGAACAGATCATTTGGCCCAAAGCAAATGGTAGCTGGATGCATCCATCTGGTTGCGTGAATGGTAAAGGATGGTCATTGGTGGCTGTAGATCCAAAATGGCAGGAGAAGTGTAGCCTCATTCTTGGGCGTCCCTTAAATATATTAGTTGCAAAGGAGAAGGCAACAGAGGTAGGATTGTTCCATTATGGCCTTGCTTATTCTGGAAGCATCCAATTCTCGGTTGGTAAAACAAGGCCAGTAAGATTACAGCTATATGAAATATATTTCTGTGGGCATGAGAGATTCTAGTTTAAAGCTCTGCTCTGTTATAAAATGCCTGTGTCTGCACCTCCAAAACTCTGATCTCTGATACAACAATAGCTTTACTATGCTAAGTAGGAGTTCAGCATTAATGGTTTGAGATTGCTCCGAAGCTCTGATAGAAGCCACAGTCTTCAGCACTATCATCTCTGTTTCATGTCATTCCACATCTCAGACTAACTCCCTAGAGCCAGGTGTGCATTTGCACCCGATATTCTCTTGAGCAAT
>NW_015226730.1:0-846 GCF_001447785.1 Gekko japonicus | reverse complement strand
TACCCAAAGGACTAGATAGCAACCATAAATTTAAGGGACAATTCAATGTAATGTGGGAAATCTGTGATCTCAGATGTAGCCTCTGGGTCTTTCTCATAGAGGGGGGAGGGTGTTGCACAAAAGACTTGAAAGGGGACAACCTTCCATAGACCCCCAGGAACACAAGAATGCCAGGTAATTTGGAACTCATGTCTTTTACTGGAGAACAGTACCACAAGTTGCTCTTACATGGGAGAGTTGCATCTCTCTCTGCTTCAGCCCCCTGGTTCCCTATTCTCACCTACACTATCAAAGACTCACTTCTCATGCACTTTTCTAGCTCCTATGACTGCCCTTAAGTCCTGGCCCAAGGGTTGTAGTTTGCCCAGGAACCAGGGGAGAGGCTGTGACCTTCTCTGCCTCCAGCATCCTCTCCAGCCCAATGGGATGCCTCTTTCCATTAGGTCAGCCACAGGTCCAATTATTAAGCCATGTCCCAGCCAATGGCCTTCAGGCCACACCTTTGCAAGTGGTATAACCCTCTTTGGGCTGGTATTGCCATGTCCTCTGGCCCTCCATCTAGTCCCAGGATATTTCCCCTGGTCATACTAGATCTCCCAGATATCTTTAGAGCCAAACAGTTGACTTCTCCAATTAAATCCCAAGAATGCCTTTGGGAAGTGGTTTTTTAATCTTTCTTTCATGCTGTTTCCCCAATCTAAATTGCTATTCCAATGCTGTCATTTGTTCTGCAGGCTGGAAAAAAAATGTTCCTCCAGTGCCACACCCCAATAAAATCCCTAACACCTAGCAGCTTGGATCTAACGAGATGAAAAGAAATCCTGATAACAGATATAGGTGGGTCAT
>NW_015226729.1:0-846 GCF_001447785.1 Gekko japonicus | reverse complement strand
TCTACACAGGAACTCTACCCTTTCTCTTGAGAGCCCTTGGGATTCTGTGTACAGGCAGCTTGTCCTCAGATCTACAGGGGCTCGTGAATGAGGAGATAATCTCTCTAACTAACTGGTTATGCATTGTATGTGGTATGCAAACTAGGATATGTGACATCACAGAGTTATTCAACTGTCAAGATGTGTTGACTGGTGACTGCAATGCATGGTTAATGTGGGGGCATCAATGGTGCACCAATGTTACGACGGGGAGGGCAGAAGAGTTGACAGGGATACTTTGAAAGCGGAATTTTCTACCATAACAGCTTTTTGTTTCAACAACTAATTTTGGCTACTGTTAGCTAAAGACAGTACTGCAACTGCATCATGCTGCTGTTAGCCCTGGTATAGTGGCTGCCTGTAGAGCCGAGATCAGAAGGTCACCTTGCCTGGCAGTAATCCTGTGAACATTTATTTGGGAGGAAGTTCATCAGAATTAATGAGCCTTACTTCTGTGTAAACATGCATAAGGATTGGGCTGTAGGTTTCTATTTTTAGAAATGTGCAGCATGTTTAGTGTCCATCAAACTATTATCTAGGTTTCAATAGTGCAATGCTTTCCTATTGTAGGGAACCATTTAAACTTACTCTCAGCATTGTATATGAAACAATGCTGTAGTTCAATATGGAGTATGCATTCTCGTTTTTAACATGCAAAGACAGAGTCACACTCAAATGTTTTAGGGAAGTAAACCCACAGCAAAACGGACAGTATGCCATATTTAAAAACAACTAAAGAGGCAATCTTGCATACAATTTCTTGGAAGGAAGTTCCTGTGAATTCAGTCCAAGTAAGTTTGGATAGTA
>NW_015226728.1:0-846 GCF_001447785.1 Gekko japonicus | reverse complement strand
GTCTCATACAGTGGCCAACCAGTGCCTCTCGAAATCCAGCATGACACCTCATGAATGTCAGGGCTGAATAGACCTTAGAACACAGGTCCTAGTCTGACAATTTAAACACTGCACCACAATGACTCTCTGTGATGGCACTGCAATCCATACTTCCATGGTATTTCAGTATTGGTAATCCATATCCAGACGCATGCCTCCTCTCCCCACAAAATTCAGAACAAATCAACAGAACTGGGTGAAAGGAATACACATCGAGTTCCATTTTGTGATCAAAATGGCACATCCAGTAGATCATTCTTATTGGGAAGAAATTGTAAGCATTCCTAGGAGCAACAGCATTGATCGGCTGAACACGTTTAGACCATTAACTTTTACCATTTAGTTGACTATCTGGCATGAACTTGACAGTTTGTCATTCTCTGGTTTCCTTATTCATTTGCTGGAAACATGGTCTCTCCCTTGTGTATAAGAGATACTGGAATTATCAGCACGTACGGAGCTGATCTCATGTCTCACCTCTCTGCTCCGTCCTGCCACTGCCTGCCTCTTGGGGCATGGGTCATCTTCTCCTGCCCAGTCACTTCTCAAAGGTGTTGGGTTCTGTCTGACCTCTTCATCTACATCTGGTTAAAATAGATGCTGCTGAGCTAAAGAAGGTGGTGTTAAGTCAGTTTCTGAAAACTATTTGCTGGACTGTTCCATGGTGGGATGCATTGTACATGTTAGGAGCTTAAACAGTGGGCTAATAACTGAGATAAGCATGGTGATGTGTTGTTAGAAGGGCAGACTGGGACTGGTGAGACTGGGGTGCAAATCCTCCCTCAGCTTCGAAGTTCTCTGGGTGAC
>NW_015226727.1:0-846 GCF_001447785.1 Gekko japonicus | reverse complement strand
CGCACCGCCATCACGGGTGTGGCGAACTGCTATCGCCATGTTAGGCGCTGTGCCGGGGGAAAAAGGCAGGGAGGTAATTTCTCATGTCCGTGATGGAAATAACGATGCCTCCTTTGCTTGACTCAGCCACGTTGGGTATGGCACCGGGTTCAGACGCCGTGTTCATAATGGCGGTGCCGGGAAATGAAGTCAGTGGCCATCCGCCCGCCATGCTGACGGTGGCGGAAGTCGATCCGGTAAACTGGGTAATCTACTCCACCCCCCCTTCCATTTAAGCTCTTCTTCGGGGACAGGCCTCGCTATTATTAATGGTATCAGCTGATCCTGACTGTATCCAGGTCGCGCGTTTCAGGGATGCGAGAATGCGGGTGCCGATTCTCGCCCTGAGTTTTGCGTGTTGCTAGGGTGCAAGGCGGCAGCTGTGGTTGCAGGTAAATGGAGGCCGGTGCTTGTTTGCTTGCTTGCTTCTCAGAGCTCTGTTTCTTCTGCTGCTAGGCGTGGTTGCGATTTACGCCTTTTTAAAGTCCAGTGAAGCCCGTGGGCAAGTGTGCTTTGGGTGTCTCTGTAAACTTGGGGAGGAGCTGCAATTTTTACTTTTTCAGCCGCAAGGGGACTTGTTCGCAGATCGGTATGCACTGCGTAATAATTGTATCTGAGCCGCCCGAGACTTCGTATCTGGATTCAGGAGTAAGCTCCGTTGGATGCGGTAGTTCCCCCTTCCCAAGTGTAACACACACCGACTTGAACGGGGTCTCCTTCTTAGTAAAGATGGATAGGCTTGGGCTGCGATCCTCTTCCCTCTAGTTGCCGCAGCTTAAGCGGTATGTTTCGTCTTGTCCTGTCACA
>NW_015226726.1:0-846 GCF_001447785.1 Gekko japonicus | reverse complement strand
ACCTGATCTCTATTGTCTGGAGATCAGATTGACTAGCAGGCAATCTCCTGGCCCCACATGGAGGCTGGTGGCAACCCTAAGATACATAAATGCATCACGTTTTCACCTAAAAGAGGTTCAAAGCCCTAAATTGTCTGCACGCATAAACATTAGCATGAAAAATTTCCTTAATAAACTGAAGAAAGAATTACATTTGTCATATTTATGTTTTCTGATTTTAAAAGTTTAATCAAAGGTAGCCATGCTTGATATTTTTAAAATGTATTTTCCTGATCTTAAAATCAGAAAAAGTACATAAAAAAGGAAAGCATTGCTGTTTCTAGGTAGCTAATTATAACAGCTACTTAGAACCTTTTTATTTGTCTGCTATTTTGTTCTTGAAATATCTGGCAGCATTAGGCAAATCACAAGTCTCTCACACTGATTTGTTATTCAAATGCAGTCAATACTTTTGAAAATATTAATATTGTGGTTTGATCATAAATTGCTTTTTCAAAGCACATTATTTGATAATCAAAATGGAACGTGGTCAGGCAATCACATGGCTGCTTTTCTGTTGCTGGACCAAATGTGCATGCATCCAGTCTAAATATTTGTATGAGTTTTAAATTCAGCTTTTGTGAATATTCATGTCTGGATTGTTGAAGCTCACTTTCTGGTCTGTGAATATGAGAACACACAACCACTGTTGTTTTTCATTCTGTTGGACAGTTACTAATCTTATATATTTTGTACGAAAATTCTTTGAGTAACCAGATTTTAATCACTAAGATTAAATTTAGGTTTGCTTTGAATTTATATGAAACTGATAGCTGTTTCAGGAAACAGCCTCTTCTAACCTGGGTC
>NW_015226725.1:0-846 GCF_001447785.1 Gekko japonicus | reverse complement strand
AAATAAGTCTCAACACCAGCTGCTCAGGAAATGGCCCCAACCACTGCTGGGAGTGGCTCTGGGGTTGAAAGCATGCCCAAACCTATTGTGCTGATCACTTGGGTAGCAAAATTAGTGCTCAACAGTCCCATCACCAGCTGACCAGGCTTGGCTTTGTAATTGAAAGCTATCCTGTAAATCATCTGACTGATAAGGTCAGTGTGGGGCTTCTCAAAGCATGGGGCCCTAGGGGGAGTGTTCCAATTCACCATACCCAATGAATGATTCTGTTCTTTTGCCATCCCCTGCCCCACAAATTTCATGTGTGATGGTATTATGTATGCATGTGGGATTGGTAAAGGGAACATTAGAGAACAAACCATGTTAGGACTTAGTAGGATGTTTTCAAGAGCAGGTAGATTAATTATCCAGGGGCTCTGCTGTTTACATGAAAATCATATTTTGTTTGCATGAAAATCATATTATTTTATAATCTGGAAATCAGGACTAGGTACAGTGGTTGTAATCCTGTCCCCCTGGTTCATAGATTCAGTGCACTGTCCCCCATGTTTCACAGACAAGAAGAATACGGCATTGAAGGCAATACAGAATGGACATAAACACGAACAACATTAAAAGAAAGGAACTGTTGAATGAGTCAGCAAACAATCTGGCAGACATGCAAGCATCACATCAACAAGCAGAGTACCCTTTTCCCCAAATTCTAAATGCATACATATCTGAGAGCAGGACTCCCAAACCTTGTTGCATCCTAGCACGGTTGGATGCGGAACAGATGATGGTGGTGGTGGGGATCCTGCCCCTATGCTTCCACTCCATTGAGCAAAATGTAATTATTTAGTTATA
>NW_015226724.1:0-846 GCF_001447785.1 Gekko japonicus | reverse complement strand
GAACCAAAAATGTTGAGGTGTGCCTCTCGTCAGGAATGAAATGATCCAATATAGGATACCTAACTAGATGCCTGAGGCTTCTGAAGTGCATGCCTGTACCTGAATCAAGCCTGACCAAAGTCACCCCGAATGATTATTTATAACACAATTAATCTCTGTTTAAACAGGAAGGAGATTATGATGTGATTTAAGTAGTTAAAAACGACTTCATCAGGAAACCTAGGGCTCTACTAGCACTTCAGTGATGGTGGTGGGGAATCTTTCTTTGAATTCATTTTTAAACAAAGAATAGATTGGGTAATATCTACAGCAACCCTTATCAGTCCTGCTTTAATGCAAGTTAAGCTCTTTGGCAAATGAACTCGTTCCAAGCAAACAGGGCAGAATAACTCTTAATCTTTCTCTCTGCTCAGTTCTTCTGAGCCAGTGATTTGAGACAAATGTAGGTGAGGCACAAACTCTGCTTACTCCATTATGTAAGGATGCTTTGCGTTATTTGGAAAAAGAGGAAGTTTGGAGTCAGTGGAATGACAGTTTCCAACAGACAACCGTTTCTGAGATGGTTATTTCCCTGTAATCATAGCGCTGTTTATAACTAACATGAAAATGATTATTGCAAGCATCACAATGCAGAAGGGAACAGTTGGTATTTTCGGGAAAGCATTTAAAACTGTTGCCACTGCTTTGGCAGTTCATCCTAGCAATGAAAAGGATGAAATTGGGAGGGAAGGGGATTTAAAACAGTTGGATTTTCTCTAATCTGCAGATCATGGAATCACGCACAGTTCCAGGTGTTTTGCTTGTCAAGTTGCTCTCTGTGATTGGATGTTCCTGATTTTTTTTTTT
>NW_015226723.1:0-846 GCF_001447785.1 Gekko japonicus | reverse complement strand
TTTGGACAGATTATTTTTATTTCAAGAGTTAAAATTACTTTGCCAATGATATTTGTTGATTTTTATCTGTGTTAGGTTTCAAAAGATGTGACAAAGATCTGAACTCTATGCTTTATAATTACGTGAACAGTGGATAAAATGTTTATTAACTAGTGGGTCTATTTATGTCTACTACTGGAACACAGTAATGGGCATCCATTCAGAAACATGATGTATGAAAGGTGTAAGAATGTAGAACAAATCCCCTGATCCTTCCAGCTCTTTAAAAGACTGGGAGAATTGAAGAAATCCATATATGCTCGTCATTATTTCTCTATGCCAAATGTATATGAACTGTTTCTGAGAATATTATTTAATTAGCTTTACTGTATGGAGAATGTATATACAGCAAGTATAAAAAACTTGATTGCTGGTCTTGATAGGAAGGGTAGGGATAAATTGAGCAGTTAGTCCTGGTGGAGTTTAATTGTAATTTCATGGATATTGCATTAGCTAGTAAATTCCAGCCAAAGATGTGTATTATTTCATCTGTGTATTTTGCCTCAAGGAGCCATCAACTACAGTGATCACTAATGAATCTGCTGTACAATTTTCCAAGGTTCGTCGGTTTTCTATATCAATAGACAAATCTCCAAAACAAATCTTCATCAAGTCGTCAGCATGGGGAAACAGATGACTGAAAAGAAACTGTAGTCCATCTTGGCGTTGGAAAAGTGGATCTCTGTTCTTCTATATTGGTCAATCCATATCCAAGAAACAATAGGTTTAAGTGTTCTTTTGGGTACAACGTTTTTGAGTTCTGGTATTGCAGTGCTGGCATATTCAGCATTTTTGCTCTTTTAGAAT
>NW_015226722.1:0-846 GCF_001447785.1 Gekko japonicus | reverse complement strand
GCTGGAATGTCCCCTCCCCCATGGGGGGAGGAACCTCCCCCCCCACAGACCGACATCCGTTTCCCTGAGAGGGCCACCAGAGCCGCTCGCTTTCCCACAAGCCAGATGTTAGCCGTTCTGCCCGCCCGGCCTGGCCGTCGCGTGCTTTTCGGAGGAAAAAAAACGCTGGGGGAGGAATGTGCTTCCTGTCCACCACCACCCCCGGTTCTGAACCAGCAGAACTCTTGGGTCCTGGGAATAACATGGGTGACCTCCAGTGACCGGATGCAGTGTTCAGACACTCCGGTGCCTCCATCGGTTGCAGAGGAGAGGGACTTTTGGGAATTATTGTACGGCCAGCAATGATAGAGTATTTTGCACCAAACACACACACACACACGGCCTCTTTGGTGCCTGAGCAGCCGAGTGAAGCCCTTTGCCTTGATTTGACAAAGTCGCGGGGTTTATCAGTGGAACCTCCGCATTCCAACACAGTGTATCTCAAAATAACTGCTGTTGGGGACAAACAGTGCCCTATTTCTGGGCTTCCCAGAAATATTTGGATGGCCTTTGTGGGAAACAGGATGCCGGACTAGGTGGATGTTGGGTCACATCCAGGAGGGCTCTTTAACATTTCGAAGGTCAGCTGATAGCTGAAGAAGACACGGGATTCATTGGCCCGTTTCCCTCTCCGGCCAGGCCTCCGGATCTCTCTAGAAAAACACTTCCAAGCCAGTTCTCTGCTTGGTAGATGTGCCAACTAACCACACCCATCAAAACTGCCTGGTATGTTCTTTTGCTTTTAATAGAGCCGGTGTGGTGTAGTGGTTAGACTCTAGGTGTCAAACTCATTTGTCATGAGGTCCA
>NW_015226721.1:0-846 GCF_001447785.1 Gekko japonicus | reverse complement strand
AATTAGGATTCCTAATTCATATTTACAACTGTTGACTCTAAGCAGAGCCTAAGAGTGAATCTTCCTCAAATCCCAAATTCTGTTTCTGGCCTTATTTGGATTGTGTTGGTAGGTGAGATGTGGACAGCACCTCTTTGAGCTTTTATGGATTAATTCCTATTTGAACATCAGGCAGGAAAAATGACCCCACTCACTTCCTGCTTCCAAACACTGATCAGCAACAGTATGCCTGCCTTGTTTAGGGCACTAGAAGTACACAATGGCCCCTTGCTCCTGTCCCTTGGCTGCACTCACAGGAACCAGATCAATTCTGGTATTTGCACTCATGCCAGGCAGACTTCCGAGGCTCATGGGACTGTTACATTCAGTGTTCTTTTTTGCTTTGTTTTACTGAATGTGGCTCTGTGAAAACCAAATACTAGAACCCTGTCAGTGGAGGAAGAGGCACTGCAGTCTCTCTCAGCACTGATGAGAGAAGGAAAGGAGAAAAGGGCTTGATCTTCTTGTTTCCTAATACTTTGTATTAGGCACGAACCCCAAACTGGGAGGAACAGGAGCTATGCCCAGTCACTTGGAATTGTATCTGCATCTGACTTAGGAAAGCAATCCGTGCTCACTAAATGAACGGGTGGGGGAGAGGAACAAGACACTAAAGAAGGCAGAATTTATAGGCTTCCTCTTCCAGGGTGTCCAAGAGGAAGTTCACTGCTGTTGTGGTAGAGGGGCAGCTTTACTGTAAAGTCTCTACAAAGGCATCAAACTCTTTGACATTTTTCTCATGGACAGCCAGTTTCTCCGGCAGTGAGTCCTGTGAAGAGACAGAAAAATTCTGAGCAGGTACAAACA
>NW_015226720.1:0-847 GCF_001447785.1 Gekko japonicus | reverse complement strand
AGGCTGAGGCGCTGGGACATCGCATCTGGTGCTTCCAACAGGGTCAAGGTGTCTGTATTTGCATGCCGTGGAGCCACATGCATATGGTAATTCTCCGCCTGGCACGCTTGACTCTGGATCATAAATTGGGATTGCTTAGCTGTACATACAGCTCCAAGCTCCATCCCAAGGTACACAACATCCCCGCGGCATGGGGCAGCACGCCACGCAACCAAAGGCACTTAACCTCTGGATGTAAGGCCACTCGGATGCCCCTCACTGCGGTTCCTGTTGTTTCAGCGCTCATGGTTTGATATGCATACTGTGCCTTAAATATGCTCAGCCTCTCTGATGGCGCGATGCCTGACAAAACTTACCCCGAGCATACTAATGCCATGTCAGATCAAGTGCATAACAACAGATATGTTATCCCCCCTGCATGAAGCGCTGGCACGACCTCTCACTTGTACGCTGTAGGACACTGGTGCTCCCGCCAGAAAGCAGGGGGTGGGGAAGAAAAACGTTCCCAATCAAAAGAAGGGTTGGGAGATGCCAAGCCTTGCCGCTGCCAAAATACAGCCGTGTAGCAGCAAGCACCTTGTCAAATCCCGAAGGTCGTCTTAATTGTTTGCTATAATATGAAACATGGATATTATTTGTATATACATAGACGTTATCTGGCCAAGCTTGTAGGAGAAAACGAACCGTAAAAGAACGAGCCCGCCATGTCTGAAGTCACTGTTTGCTTACTTGCTCAGGAAAAGAAAATGGCAGCCATCCAAAAGAGAATAATCCTGGTTCGTCTATTAATGGAAAAACACAGAAGCAGAATCCTAAGATGCAGGACTTTATTACTTATACACAAAAA
>NW_015226719.1:0-847 GCF_001447785.1 Gekko japonicus | reverse complement strand
GACTGCCACTCTTAGGTCAGCAATGGAGACTGACATGGCTTAGCCTCTGAAACTGTCTTCAGACAGAGCAAATCCGTTTCCCCACACGACACGCACTTGAAGCTGAAAAGATAGGGATCGAACTTGGGACTGAAGCATTTCCTCTGCTGTGAAGCTGTGCCCTCTTCCCATCCGGGCAAGACTAGATTTGGAAGTAAGAACGCAGGGCTAGAGGGAGGCAGCATCCAGTTCTTGCATTCGTAAATTATATGCTGCCACTACATCGATCCAGTCCTATTTTGCTTAGCTCAAAGGCCTGCGGTAAATATTTGAAAGGTGTTTTAAGAAATCTTCCCCCATTTGAGGCAGAATCAAAGGCAGATAACAGGCTTCCCCTCCACCTTTATTAATGGGAAATAATGGGAACAATTAAGACTTCTGCAGGTTCTTCCCTCCTACGCCGCCGCAGAAAGGAAGCATAGACGCCCCAATCATCTGTCATTACCTTTCCTCCCCCCCTTTGCGGTTCCAGGCAATCAGTTTGGATTACTTCTGGATTACTTTTTGTCTGTTTCCTCCACCATTTGCCAGCGGGGAGTCGCCGTCTCCCACTGGAATATTGACCCTCCGCTGCAAAACGGAATCGAAAGGTTGTGGCACCGTCTCAGCGGGACGTTAACCCATTTGTTTTCGTGGCACAAAAACGAGAGGAAGGAGACGTATTTGGACTGCGGAACTACGAAGGGGCAAAGAGGAGGGAAGGCGGTGGCAGGAAATGAACAACATAACCATTTCCCCGTATAGAGTGTTTTTAATATATTTATGGATAAAGCTTGAAACCACTGAGGTCCCTCAGCCAAGCCTGTTA
>NW_015226718.1:0-847 GCF_001447785.1 Gekko japonicus | reverse complement strand
CAGAGAAACTACCTAAGCATATACTATAAAGATTTATAAAGATCAACTTACCTCTCGAGTAGCTAATGTGTCACTTAGTTCCTCAGCCTGTGCAGTATCTCCATCAGCTAAGGCTCTGTCTATGCTGATTTCAAGGCCGGACTGGAAAAAATGTCAAATAAAAAAGAAAAGCTCCCACTAGAATACCAACTAAACATTGTAAACACATGCTCAGGGATATTTTTCATATCCAAAATAATATTCACTTACATAGCTTTAATTTCCATGTATAACAAATCACACTTGGAATATTTTTAATGGACAATATCATTAACTACTCACAGAATGGCTGTTCGAGAACAAATTGTTGTATTAGTTCCACCTTATGTGCTGGATAAATAGTGCTGTTTTAAAAAATTACATGGACTAGTTTACGCCTGTCAGAGTAAAATTTTATCTCAATATCTGACTTATCTGTTCCATCCCTAGAGCTTCCCTGAATAAAATGTGATGTGTATGTGTCAAATAATATGAAGAATGCCAATTACCACTCTGTCTTTTCAGTTCTTAGATCTTATCTTAATCCAAAAAAATTCTGGCACGGTGCCTCTCCACTACTTCACTATATTACTGATTCCAAGCCTGCAGACAGTCAAGTGTAAAAGAACACTACATTTTTAATCTTTTGAAACAAGCACTAAGAAGAAGACCTAATAACATGGGCAAATCCTAACTTGTCTTGAGTTAACATTTACAAATGAACGACCACTAATGAATGCAATAATAATAATGTAATAGATTTCTGCCCTGACATTCTCGGTTCATCTCTATTGAACACTACACTTGTAATATATATGAAGGAACAGGG
>NW_015226717.1:0-847 GCF_001447785.1 Gekko japonicus | reverse complement strand
GCTGTAAAAGGTTGGGTTCCTCTGGCCTGGACAGATGCTTTCCAGACTCCCAACAGAAAAGAAACTGAAACGCTGTATGAACAATTCATACAGAATGTTTGGCTGGTTGCTCCAGACCAGCTGTGGTCTCCACTGGTGTGCGAAGCAGACACATTGTGCCACCCGTTCTTAAATTTAAAACAGAAGAAGAACAAACAGATGGATGCCGCTCTTTTATCACACCCAAGAAGACCATTTAACCCTGAAAGAGTCAACTTCCTTGATTTGTTTTCTTTGAAATAGGCGGTCGTTTTGATCTAAAATACTTGGATGTGGCTTTCATGGCGAGATAGCCTTTATTTGTCCATGCCTCCTCCTCCTCCTCTTTCTGCCTTTCCCTTCTTGGCTTTAAAAAGCATTGTCAGATTTATTTGCCGTCCTATTTAGTTTCAAACGCCGAACCATTTCAAAAACCCAACACTTCTAATGTAATTCAGGCTTCGTGACTCAAAGACTCATCCTCCGATATTAAATCAACACCCGGGCCTTTATAACGCAACCTTTATCTTGAGGTCGATGATTGAATTTATAATTCCAGAAGGAATTTGTCGAAATAGATCCCTTCTAATCAAGGCAAAAAGATAATCCGGCCGCGTTCCCCTCTAAAGAATCCTTGAAGGAAGCGAGGGTGACTTAACAAAAATATGTTCCCCGCAAGAGTAAATACGGGAATGCGTAATGTGTGATCCAAGCCCTTTATGTTTCATTTGGTTGCCAGAGTGGTATAAGGAAAGGCTAGCCCTCAGACATGATAGCTAATGGAACCTGTGTGTTTAGAAGAAGTATAAGAACACAAGAACATAAGAGA
>NW_015226716.1:0-847 GCF_001447785.1 Gekko japonicus | reverse complement strand
CTAACAAGCATGAGAGAGAGAGAGAGAGACGTTCTCTTGGGAGTTGGCTGATCACCACCCTAACCCTGAACTTAGGCCAACTAGACACCAGCATGTTAAAAAGATGGAGTCACCCGGGCCATAATCTGTCCATAAGGGAGTCAGCTGTTCTTTAGTCATTCTAGCCCAGAATATTGCAGTCTCCAAAGCTCCAAGCCAGCCCTTTGTGCCCAGAAACAAAAATGAAAGCCGTCGAATTCTTGTAAAATGGACTAAATATGCTCCCTGTGGCGCGTCCCAGCTAATGGATTTGCTGTAGCCCTTTGGATCAGTTCTCTGTAGTCTTCAAAAAGCAACCTCCCGTACAGCGCATGACAACAGAACCAGGGCATGGAAAGAAACAAGAAATGCAAACCACTCAGGGATCCGGTATTTTTTTTAAAAAAACAGGCAAGGTGCAGCGTGGAGACGGTTTTACCGCGTCACCTGCCGTTTGTGCTGGCCAACTGTTGCACAGACACTCATTAAACGGCAACGTTATCTTGACAATAAAACCAAGGGTGCAAAAAGGAAGTCGTGTTAACGCCCAAAGCAAGAAACGGCATCGTGACGGCAGGGCGTCCTGCCCGCTCCTCCCCGCACAGAATTTGTTGCTGTTTTTGGACAGCACAGGTCTCGACTACGTGTTCGAAAGAACATGCACACTGCAAAACCACGCTGGGAGCTGATGCGGCTTTTATGGCCATTAACTGTGACACAACTTATATTTTAAATCGATTTGTTTGGTAAAATGGGGGCCATACCCTGTGCTCGAAGAATTCTCAAATCTGAGCGAATATGAGAAGAAGAGGAAGAGGAGGAGATTGGA
>NW_015226715.1:0-847 GCF_001447785.1 Gekko japonicus | reverse complement strand
ATCTTTGGTTTTAGCTTGGGATGTTTTAATTGTTATTATAAGCCACCTTGAACTTGTCTTGTATAAGGGTGGTCCCACAGAAGGCATATTACAGTAGTCTAGCCTCACAGTTACAGTAGCATGGATCAACACAGCTAGATCAGCTGAGTCTAGAACAGCAGACAACCTCTGTACCTGATGCAATTGGAAAACTAACAAGGTTTTTTCACCATCCGTCAACGAGATCACTGTTTGGAAGGCAAAGGTGTCCAACAGATATAGAAGCAAATGAACACATTTTGTTTCACAAACCGGATTGCGTGAAAAGGCTCCGGGCTGCCAGTGCACTGAGCAGCAAATAGGTGAAAGCATCCGTAGGCAATGACAGGCTTGATAACTTAATGCAATGTTCCACAGGTGTCTTTTCCTCCATCATTTTCTTCAATATTGGAGCTCTCACTGCAGTCTCTTGCACTCTTCCTTGTGTGAATCCATCTGTCACTCATTTTCTCTGGCTAAATGTTGTCTTAGGAGGACATTCCGCTGACAGCTGAGACATTGGCTTTCAGGCTCCACTTTCTCTGGGTTTATTTAGATTTATGTTAGTTTCCTGGGCTGATGATGAATGTGTGTCCATCGTGGAAAAGGCCTGAGATATCAGGTTGAAATGTTTATTCCCAAAGTAAATGCTACTAAGGTTTCAACGCAACTAAGTGGCAAAACGTCTCATGACTGGATTGCAATTTATTTAGGGGCCAAGTGACACAAGTTCTGTGAGTGAGGCTTCAGATGTGTCATCTGGACTGAAAAATAGCCATGGGAGATCCAATCTGGATCAAGGCAGTGGCACAAAGGAAGGGTGTGTGTG
>NW_015226714.1:0-847 GCF_001447785.1 Gekko japonicus | reverse complement strand
TAACCACTATACCAAACTGGCTCTTAAGAGGTTCCTGGTGGAAAGATTTCTATAACTTTGAAAAATAAATTTTAAAAATGTTAGCAGTGGTGGAGCAAACAACTTACCTGCAGATTAAAACTATTATTCATTTTCTTTCTTCATACTTTTCAGTTTTCATATTTCTGGATCAATGTGCAATGTAACTAAGCATATTAATACACTCTCTCAGTGCCTAAGGAAACATAGGGCACCATCCAGCCAATATTAGGTTATTGTTTAGACCATTGCTCTCAAAGGACAAGTTAAACACATGCTTAACTCTCTTCCTCTGAAATCCCTGGGTCTTGAAAGTATGGTACTTTGGCCGGCTAGTGTGCATATTGTTTTGCTATCTCAAACAGAGGATATATCCGATATTGAACAGATTGACTTCATGGAGAATGTTTGCCCAGCAGCTGAGAATGGTTCATAGTATTCCAAATTGAAATGTACACAAAGACATTATGATACTGATCATTAAAGTGTAATGTAGTATTGCTTCCCCCTTTAAGATCTGTAACAATGGCCTGTCTTTTGACATCAGGTAATTTTGGCTCTCGCTCTCTCTCCCTGTGTGTGTTTGTGTGTGTATCCTAACTCTTCACCATTTTGTTACAAGCATTGTTGTAATAAACTTGGAGTAATTTTCAGCCAACTGGTCAACAAGCTCAATTTTATAATACTAAATAGTAACATAGAAGAAGAGAAATTTGGGGAAGTCACTTATTATAATCAGAAGTGTGCCAGAGTGATTGACTATGTATTAATATCACGTTATCTTTGTGATGATATATTGCTTTTTTAAGTAGGGTCACTTCCAGAATGT
>NW_015226713.1:0-847 GCF_001447785.1 Gekko japonicus | reverse complement strand
ACAAAATAACTATATTCATATACAACATAATTTTGGAGTATACATTTACACGTTTTTCCCCATCCATCTATTCATTTTTTGCCATCTTTTTTGAAACATCTTTTCATCCTTCTCTGACAATATCATATTCACTTTATTCATTTCTTTCAACCCCCTATCTTTGATGTGCCCACCTGGAGGCCGGCAACCCTTCCTGGATTGCTGAAATCATGCAGAGTATTCTGGCCAGATTGATAGCGGTGCTGAATATCGCCTTCCCACACATCTTCCCCAGCGCCCGGGGACGTTGAACTCCATTTTTCCCTCCGCTTTGTGTTGATCTGGAGAAGTGGTTTCTTCTGCCTTCACCTGCGGTTGTTCTTGAGAAACAGGCGTACCAAGCTGGCAGGGGGAAGGAACAGCGGAAGCGCTGCCCTCACCAAACAGCCGTCCTAGGCGATCACCTGGGATTCCCTGGTGGCCAGGCCAGGCCCCCATGCCTGGGCATGGAGCGCGTTTCTCACCATCTCTCGCCCACCCAGGGACGCCAAAGCCTGTGTGATCCACGGCACGGACTTGAAGGACATGACCGCGGAGCAGATGGACGAGATCCTGCAGAACCACACCGAGATCGTCTTCGCCCGCACCTCCCCGCAGCAAAAACTGATCATTGTGGAGGGTTGCCAGCGGCAGGTGAGGAAGGAACCCCCCACTTCCATCCCTCCCCGCAACTGGTCCTCCCAAGACCACACCTCCAGCCCACGTCTCCCCATAATGGACAACCCTTGTTAAAATTGCCCTTGTCCAAGCTCAGGGCCTCCTATCCAGGATTCATTTTTGTGGGAGGAGAGAACGTGAACGGTGGCGC
>NW_015226712.1:0-847 GCF_001447785.1 Gekko japonicus | reverse complement strand
CATCCCTGTTTTGCTTTACTAGGAACCAGACCAACAGAAAGTAATGTGAAAAGGGCCCTAATGTCTGCAGGCAAAAGAGATGGAGCTGTGATTGTGGACACCGAACCACTTGATCAGGGACTTCATTGCGTTCTCCTCTTGTATTTATAAGTTGTGTCCAGGCAACATACTTTGGCATCTTTTGCTTTTGCCCAAAGAGCTGCATCCTTAGCACCTTGTCTGAAAATATGCTGGGCTGGAAATGTATCTGCAGTTCACATGGTTTACCACTGGGCATCGTTCTGAAACCTCTCTCTTCCTCTTAGTCCAACCCATATTTTGTCTGCATAGATATTGCACCTTTATCTAGATGTGTAATTGATTTGGCAAATATAATCCAAATACCTGCTTTTTCAAATCCATAAATACGTTATTTCCAGATATGCATATCACTTTTAAATTCGTGTTTGCCTTGTGTCTGGAAAGAGGCTGTTGTGAGAGAAGCAGCCCTTTTCAACCAGGCCAAGTCTTTTAATTTCTAGGAGTCGTACGTTGTACCTTTAATTTCTTTCCCTGTCTCGTGAATTAACTCCTTTGTTGCCTTTGAAGTTCTGTCTCGGCCAGGAACATATTTGGCTGGTTTAACAATTTCTGCTAACGCAGTGGTCCATCTATTTGCTATCTACCCTAACCTTATTTTTCTTTATTTACTTTTTGTATTTACAGTCTGCCTTTCTAACTTAGAGAAAGACATTGCACTAAGGGCCTTCCTTTGAGTGAGTGTGAACAGCAAGCTCAGGTGCATATCTTAGGGTTTCCCCACATTCTCATTTTCCTCACTTCCTGTTTTTTTCAGGGGTGGGGGCCT
>NW_015226711.1:0-847 GCF_001447785.1 Gekko japonicus | reverse complement strand
TGCTCAGCTCAGACCTAGATCATGATACGGAAGGAGATGACAGGCAAATGAGGTCAAGCCAAACAGTCCCTGTAGTGCTCCTCGTACCAGTAGGGCCCAGCTTGCTTTACTCCTGGTCCCAGCAATCTGCCAGGACAGTCGCCCACCAAATAGTATCCTGGTACCTTAGAGGGCCAATCTACACCTGGACCCACTAGAGGAGTACATCAGCACAGGTGTGACCTCAGAGCTGCAGGCCATGGAATTTGGCTTGCTTTGTCTCTTCTGCCAACTACTATGCCAGTGTTGCATAGCAGTGGTGTCTGATTAGCATCAGGGAGACTCAGGTTCAAACCCCCACTCTGCTGTAGAAGCTCACTAGCAATCTTGGGCCAATTGCTTTCTCTCAGCCTAACCTACCAAACATGGAGACTATTTTGAAGATAGAATGGAGGAGGGGAAGACAATGTTGTAAGCTGCTTTAAGTTCTGGTTGTGTAGAAAGGGGGGGCAATATAAATCTCTAAATAAACAATTACAAGGCAACTTCTGCTGTTTTGTTGGCCTCAGCTCCAGCTCCCCCTTATCCAACATAACCCTCCTTTTGTAAGAATACCAGATGATCCACAGCTGTGCACAAAATGACAGATGGGTTTTTTGGCACTGGCCTTCGTATGAAACTACAGCAGACTGCAGACTGGAGGGCCCAGTTCATGTACACAAGTCAGATACTTTCTGCCTCCCTGTGACCCCTGCTGACCATCCCTGAATATGAAGCACTGCATGAAATGTGTGCAGAGATATAATCAACAGCTATCCCCATTACCACAGCAGCTGGCAGAACATGCTGATGTTTCCAAAATTCCATG
>NW_015226710.1:0-847 GCF_001447785.1 Gekko japonicus | reverse complement strand
GCATCTCTTATGTTCTTCTGTTCTTATGATTTTTTAAAACAATAACTCCCCTTCCCTCGCTAGGATAAAGGACGACCATGTAATCCAGCACGGGCTGGTAGTGGACGGGACCAGCCTGTCCCTGGCCCTCAGGCAGCACGAGAAGCTCTTCATGGAGGTCTGTCGAAATTGCTCTGCGGTGCTGTGTTGCCGCATGGCGCCTCTGCAGAAGGCAAAGGTAATTCGCTTGAAGGTTCGCTCAAGTGGTGTCAGAGGAGGGTTCTGCTGCTAGAATCCCCCATTTTTAAATTTTTCTGCTTTTAGGGCGTGCTTCTTGCATGCCTCCAGCATGTTCCATAGTATGTGCCCTGGACTTAACTGGATATTAGGTCTCTGGGGCCTCATCCAGAGCAAATAGAGCGTATGCGCCCCATGCGATCCTAATTAGTATTAACGATTGTGTCGCTCGAAAGACGAAGCTGCCAGGGTTGGTGCGGGCTTAGCACGAGTCAATTCCATAGGGGCACAGTATCAAGGTTTACTTATGGAAGTGAAGAAATAAATGCAAAAGACATGCTGGGTACCTTTCCAGTGGCTGAGACGGAACGAGACTACTGGACCTGGGTGCTGTTCACCCGACGGAGAATTTTCTGTCCATTTCTTGTAAGAGTTCTCAGGGACAAATAGGTCTAACTCAAGCATCTCGGAATTCCAAAAAAGGCATGGCTACACAGTTGTCAAAACTTTAAAGCAGGAGGCTCTTTCGTAACCGGGTTTTAGGGAGTGGGGTTTAGTGGTCGGCCATCTTCCTTGCATGCAGGACGTCCCAGGTCCAGGCACTGGCATCTCCAATCAAAAGGATCAGGTA
>NW_015226709.1:0-847 GCF_001447785.1 Gekko japonicus | reverse complement strand
AGGCATTTGATAATGTCAGTTGGGAGTTCCTAATGAAACAGCTTAAACATTGGGACTGTGGAGAAAACTTTTTCAACATGATACAACCTATTTACCAACGACAAGAAGCCAGAATAATTTTTAATGGACAACTGTCTAGAGAGATACAAATATCTAAAGGGACAAGGCAAGGATGCCCGTTGTCACCTTTGTTGTTTATTTTCACAATAGAAATATTTAATGATATGGTGAGGGCAGATCCATCTATTAAAGGTCTAAATGTTAAAGGGGAACAGTTTAAAATACAGGCTTATGCTGATGATTTGGTTTTTATATTAGAAGACCCTGTCACCTCTTTAGTACATTTAACACATAACCTACAAATATACGGTCAGGCAGCAGGGTTGAAGGTAAACTTTCAAAAATCTAAAGTATTAACAAAGAATTGTCCTGAGAACATCGAAAAAATGATACAAGAAAAGACAGGTTTTGCATTAACTAAGAAAATCAAATATTTAGGAATTTGGATGACAAGCAAATGCAGTTCACTTTTTAAAGATAATTACGGGAAGATACTCTCAGAAGTTAGAAAAGATTTGGAAAAGTGGAAAGATGTACAACTTTCTATATTAGGTAGAATTGCTACAGTCAAAATGGTCATCTTGCCGAAACTTATGTTTCTCTTTCAAACAATACCTATTGTGAGAAATCAAGAGTTTTTTAAAGATTTGGGAAAGACCTGCTCCCGATTTATTTGGCAAGGGAAAAAACCAAGATTTAACTTACGGTTGATGCAGAGTAGGAAAGAAATTGGTGGTTTTGCAGTGCCGGTTTGGGAATTATATTACAAGGCTGCGGCCTTAGTGTG
>NW_015226708.1:0-847 GCF_001447785.1 Gekko japonicus | reverse complement strand
GTACCTCCATCTTCATTGGATTCAATTTCGGTCGACTCAGTGTAAGCCAACCAGTCATGGCTTTCAACATGGGTTTCAAATATTTTATCTGTTATATGTACATTTGTGAGTGTTATCCCTGTGGGTCCTTAATGTTTTAATGAAATGTAATCTCAGGCAAACACCAACCAACAACGGCAATATTAGTACATAAAGCAAAATTCAGGTTAACAAGAGTTGGGTTAGTTCAGGCATGCAGAGTGTTTGAGGGCCCTGGACCATAAATTTTAAATTAAAGGAACTTGTCTTTTGCCAAGTCATCATTACCATCCGGTCAGCAAACTCTCATGTTGCATTTTAATTAGTAACCTTACGAGAAAGGCTGCTTTAAATAGTTTTCTTTTAGCAGGAAACGTGTGGTGCCTTGAAAAGCTGGCATATACATTGTATCATGTGCTTTTTTTTGTCACAGGAGTTCCAGCTCAATATTTTAGATTTTAAAAAAGCAATTTCTTAAAAGCACAGATATTCTGTGTAAGAGCTGAGGCTTGAACTTGATGCTCCTGTCTCTAAGGCATATGCTTCTTTCAGTGACCTAAAGCTATTCTCTACTGTGTAACTGTAATGGGAAGTTTCAGCAGGCTTCACAAACTGCAAAAGCTCAATCTAGTGATAATTGTTCACTCTTACAAATAGGAGAAAGCCAGGAATATTGCATAGATCCAAAGAGCCCTTCTTGTATAACCTCTTGCAGAAAAAGAACTACTATAACTGCAACAAATATGTTGTGCACAAGTGTTTGCAGAACAGAACTAGTGGCTATTTTTGTTCCATTCAGGAATCTTTGGATCCAACCCATAGTCTCACT
>NW_015226707.1:0-847 GCF_001447785.1 Gekko japonicus | reverse complement strand
TAGCTTCTCTTAGGTTTTATACACCAAATTGCACAAATTCCTTCAACATCAAATTTGAATTGAGTCAGTCTTTGAATTCACGGCTGAGTCTCGGCATTGGTTCTCAATGCCACTTTGCTGTAGCCGAAAAGTCTTCCAATGCAAGTCTGCTGGCATTTTACAAGCTTCTATTTATAGCCGGAGCATCAAGCACTCCATTGCATTCTGCAGGCGTGGAGAGACGATGTCCCTAGTGGCAGCGCGATATTTTTAGCCGAGGCATTTGGACATTTGGAACCAGAGGGGGGAAAGGTCAAGAATTCAGATGAGGAGGAGATCTGCGGCTTCACGGGATATTGTGCATTGGTTGTTTGTTCTCGTTCTCCAGAAGTAGACCTAGTTTATTGCGTTGCTAAGGATAAAGCTTCCAAAAGATTGTCGCAAACACGAAGCAAATGATCACCTTAGCCGCTCACGTTACGTTTTCTCATTATCGCCGAGAGTTGATTTTCAGCTCTAGGAGGTTTCGTTCAGTGATGTATTAGTGCAGGGGGGGGGAGTGGGATGAGGGGAACAGAATCAGCGGCACGGAGTTGCTTTGTATTTTGCCTACTCTCCTGAGCGATCATATACCTCGGGAGGAGCCGAGAATTTTTAATGCCTATTGTTGTCTGACAGCCGCTGTGCTTTCACGTTCTCAACAATTTATTGTCACATAATAAAATAAATCCGTGTTTGCTTCATGAAGCAAAGACACCGAAGACCCTCTGAGAGCCCGACGTGCAGAGCGGTGGGTCATTTATTATTTATGCAAGTGTACAAGAGCAGAACCCCGCGAAGGAAACACAGGTTGCTCGGTCAATTCCCA
>NW_015226706.1:0-847 GCF_001447785.1 Gekko japonicus | reverse complement strand
TCGTACAGGCCGATCAACACCCTTTTCCCGTCTTGCTGGATTTAGCAGGAAACCTTCGTTGTGGCACAATTGTTCCTTGCAGGAAAATCTCCACGCCTATGGGAAAATAAACCCCAGCCTCTTTCAGAGGATGTCCTTTTATTATGATTGGCAGGCGTTTAGACGATTACGGCTTTGTGTACAGGCTTATGATTTCTGCTCCGATAGCAAAAAGGCCACTCAGTGGACATCAGACACCGTCATAGGCTGTCTGCTTAACCTTCTAGCAATGGTGTTTATGCGTAGAAAGAATTTTTAGGGAATACTTGACTTAGTGTTGCCAGAACTTGGTTCCAAAGATAAAGGATACTGTGGGCATTGTAAAGTTCTGAAATGGAGGGTGTACAGTTTACTCTGTAGTGCTGTGGTGTTCTGATAACAGAGGTCCTCTTGAGAATTAAAGGGTGGTTTCCAATCATGTGTACGTAATGTAGCCATATAAGTTTCCAGATCTCTGTCACGCTCTGGCGTGACCACGGATTTGTACTGCTGTCCAGTTTTAGTGGTGAGCCCAGCGTCTTGTTGGATAGACAAACCAATCCCGTGCACACACTGTGTGTGTGTGTACGGGACAACGTGTGGAGGCAGAGGGGGACCAAGCGCCCTGGTCTCCACCCTTGCCCAGAGTTGCGCCTGCTGGTTCTGCCTGTGCATATTCAGCCCGATGTAGGCGAAAAGAGCCAATGTGTGTAGCATTTGCTTCATCCCTGTGATTGGAAACTTTGCTTTTCTGATAGATCAAGATGGGTAGCCTGCTGAATTGCAGCTGATAATAACATTCAAAACAATGCACCCTCCTGGACTGAAT
>NW_015226705.1:0-847 GCF_001447785.1 Gekko japonicus | reverse complement strand
TAGTCGAATCCTAAGGAGGCTAAGTGTGCCTTAAAAAACCCAAACTGTATATATCATTTAAAAAACATATTATGCAAATTAAGTTAATACCGGAATTATAAAGCACTATTAAGAGCACTAAAGCCTCATGGACCAAAAGTTTAGTTCTGACTTTGTGAACTGCAACAAATACTACTCACATATTTATCTCAACTGCAAGGGTTAGAAACCTGTTTGGTTAACGAAAACTGTGACACAGAAGACACTGAATCAATCACAGCATCAAGAGTCTCTGGGGAGAATCCAAGCTGGCACAGTCTCATGGAAGTCCCCACACTGGCCAAGAATGGTAAAATCGTAAAAACTCTAAATAACTATGTCTTTAGGTTGTTAAAAGATTTTAGCCTGTTTTTCTCCCTCTACGTGATTGAAAGCAAAAAATTTTGAATAAATCACAAGCAGGAACCAACCCATATAACAATAAGAGCACAAGACATAAATAAACACCAGACTCACTAACCACCCTTAAAAGCCCTCTTGCACAGTTCAGACTTGCATAGTTTCCTTAAGGCCAAGAGGTTAGATGCCCTCCTAACAGAAGCACAGAGACCATTCCATAAAACTATACATACAACTGAGAAAGCCTGAGAGCCGACGGCATAAATTTTTACCTGCCTGCAAGAGGGAATATCGGGGTTGCTGCAGGGGCTCATACCTGGAGAGACTGTTCTTCAGGTATGTGGGGTCATCAGGTCGTGAAGGGCTTTCAAGGTACCTTGAGATTTTATGCTGGGAGTAATGTGCACTGGGCAACCCATTTCAGATAGCAATTCAACATTATGAACCAGTTATACGTTCAAAACTGTAG
>NW_015226704.1:0-847 GCF_001447785.1 Gekko japonicus | reverse complement strand
TGGCTGATAAATAAGTACCCTCTAGGGCATCCTCTAGAAATTCACCACTGCGGGGATCCCCATTTGGCCACCATTTTGCTCTGGAGACCACTTAGCATTCCAATGGATCTGGGCCTAAACACCACAATAGCTTCACGGGACACCCTGCTATTTAACCTTGAGAGCTTAGAGTCAGTTCCAAGCTTCAGGTATGTAAGCAGTACCTGCCCAAAGGAGTACTAAAACATGCACAGTCATGAGCCAGCTAATTTGGCAACTGCATGATGGATCTGGATGCTGGCTTAATGAATCGCTTGGCGCTCATCTTTCTCTGCCAGAATTTTAATCTCCCGCCTGGTACATTTTTTGCGTGCAGTCATTGCAACAAAGAGATTGTACCTATAGAGCTCAGGAATGAGTGGGCATCATTGTAGGTATGAGGTCAGGGAGAGCTTGCCTTTCCTGGCTAATTGTTTTGTTGAAGCATAACAGAACACAGTTGAATGAATGGATGGTCCTTTGGAAAGTTCTTGAGAATCATCGACATGTAGCTGGCAACGCAACTGGTCTCAGAGAGTCTGTTGAAGGTCTACTTGGTTTCTTTTCAGGGTTCTCTGCACTATGGGGTGATTACACATCCACAATGTTTCACAGTGGAAGAGTATCTGGGATTCTATGGGCTGCTGTGAATTGCAGGGCCTCCTGAGCCAGTCTGGGTGAAGCGGTACCAAGTTAGAATTTAAAGAAAGGAACCGGGAGTGGTGGCAGTTTCGAGCAAGAGGAGGTCGGGAAGCAAGAGGGAGTCAGTAGGGAAGCATCATACGACAGCAAATCAGGCAAGAGGGTCTGGACTAGGGATTGGCATGAA
>NW_015226703.1:0-847 GCF_001447785.1 Gekko japonicus | reverse complement strand
GAGGCTGCTGTGGAAAATAAAATAAATCTACTCTTTTCCTCAAATACTAGGAGTTCTCAGTAGCACCTCCTCCCCAACTTGACTCCCCAACTGCATGTTTAGGAAAAACAGATGCATTTGGATTGTACTTGATCTCTTTTGTCCCTGGCAGAGACACAAGTCTGATTTCTGCAAGGAGAATAGTGCTGGGGTGGGTGAGAGTTCTCCCTTCCCCTAGAACGGTGGTGGCATAGATCCAAATCCACCCCAGCTGTTTTATGGTTTAACCAAAGGAAAACACAGTAGATTGGATCTAACTATTGTAATTTTTTTCAAAGATTCAGCCTTTGTTCCAAGGCGCTTAGATGGTTCTTCCTCCCCGCATCATTTTTTTTCTTCACAACAGGCCTACGAGGTAGACTGGGCTGAGAGGGAATGGCTGGCCCATGGCCACCTAGACAGCTTCATGGATGAATGGGGATCCAAACTCAGATTTCCATAGCTCCATGCTTTGACCATGATGCCACCTGGCCTGACCTTACATCACAGGGTAGTTGTGAGAACAAGATGGAGGGAGGCCTATGTACACCACCATCAGTTCCTTAGGATATAAAGCGATGGAATCTATCTTTCTGTCTCTCTATGGACCAGCTATGCTCGCAGAAAAACGTTTTCCTACTTCCCTTCTGGCGGTGGCCTGCTCTACTTCCCTAGTCATAGAAATTTGGAAACAGTTGTAGGGGTGCTGGTTGTTTGCAGTGGGAGGAGGAAATTGGTGGTAACTGCCACCATCTTTTCCTTTGGGAGAATGGTCTTCTATCAATAGAAAACACCCAAAACTACTGTCTTGAGACAGCCATCTGTTGAC
>NW_015226702.1:0-847 GCF_001447785.1 Gekko japonicus | reverse complement strand
AAAGCTTTCAGTTTCTTCCTCATCAGCAGCTAGAGTTGGCTCATAAACATGGATGATGTTTACATTGATAGGTTGACTGTTATATGTATGCTACCAAAATTATTTTCAATAATATCAGTCTTTTTTCAATTAAAAAAGCCGAACTCATTTTCACTCATTTTCAACATACACTACAAGGATCATGCAAAACCAATTCAAGCTATGTTCACGGACAATGGGAGGTGGGCAGTAACTCTACTAGGCAGAATAATATTGAGCTATAAAGGCCAGTGATCTTACTTGATATAAGGCAAATTCAGAGATACAGAAGTGTCCTTTGTATGGTGAGAATCATGACATCTGAGCCAACCAGTTAAGCCTGGAATATGATTTTTTTTAAAGAGGTTGAGGTTTAGTTACATTTTTTGAAAGTATGACTGTGGAGTAAATCATTAGCTTTCATGACTTCATCAAAGGGAATTCCATAGAACAGAGTTATGTACTGTTATGGGGTTCTGTGCTCTCCTCTATATTATCATCCTATGACTAATCCTAAACCTGGCTCACATGGCAAACCCAGAGGATGGGGCCACGTTCAGATGGGGATATTCTTCTGCAGACAAATGTGAGAACCCCAGAAAGATTGAGGGGTGTTTAAAACCACCCCGGAAAGAGGAATGTTGTCCGCATTTGCACAGACAACATAATGGAGTGTCTCCTTCAGGGTGGTTGCAGGAGCTGCCACCTAAGCCAGGTAGGTGAGAGAGAGCCAGAGGCAGACAGGTGAGAGAGGAAGGGAGAGCCAGAGCCACTGCTGCATGAGCCAGGCAGGCGGAGGCAGTGGCATTGTGGGCAGGTAAGCAGGGGA
>NW_015226701.1:0-847 GCF_001447785.1 Gekko japonicus | reverse complement strand
CCATTCATATTGGACAATTTAAGATGAAGAAAAGTAATGAAAGGACCACATTTTTGGTGAGCAATTAGTGAGCAATGGCTCACTAAGTCATCATCAGACCCAAGCAAATGTGCTCTGCATTTGCCAAACCTCCCTCCCTCTCTCCTAATCTTGTAGACTGACAAGCTGCTTTAAGCAGAAAGAACACATCAAGGATTCTTTAAGACTTTCCATTGATCTATTTACCTCTCTCTGTCTTTCCCTGAGCATGGAAGTGACCTGGAAGGTAATCATCCATCACCCTTTCCAATCTCCCTTTGGCAGTTTGTTCAAAGTGTTTGATCCATGGAGTGTACCGAAAGCACAGGGGTTCTGCGATGAGCCCACAGGATGGTCCACATTGCTAATTAGGAAATTAATGCTCCGTTAGATGCATTTCCAGGCGGATTCGCAAAGTGCAAACATTGCTAGCACCACCGTATTGATTTCATGCATGAAAATCCCAAACAGTCTGTGTATCCAGCTTGGAGGGGAGAGAAGAAGAGATTGGCTCCTCATATATTATTTCACATATTACTAAAGTTGTTATGAGGAGTGGGATTTTTAAAGATATAGCTCTTATTTTCATTTTCTTTGTCAAATGAACAATTTCTCTTGGATTTCTCTTTGGAGTTTTCTAGCACACCTCTATGCATCCTTTTATAACATCAGCCCCTGTTGTGTGTAATTTTTTTTTTTTTAAAAGAATGTCAGACCGCTTAGGGTACTCTAGCAGGAGGGCAGGAAAGTTTGAGGAGACAGTGCCTGCCTCAGAGCCAGGCCCGTAGTTATGGTGGGGCCCTTGGGGGCTCCACCCCCTTTCTTAAAG
>NW_015226700.1:0-847 GCF_001447785.1 Gekko japonicus | reverse complement strand
GGGATGAAATGGCAGCTCTCAGTGACATTTTACAAGACATTTTACATTTTAAAATGCCTCCAGAAGCCAAGCACTGGTTTGCCAAGAAGTTTCTGAAAGCAGGGAGCGTCCCATGCAGGATAATACAGGAGATGTCACAAGCAATGCAGCTGTATGCTTATCCAGGAATGATTAAAAATTGTGCCAAAACCTTTCGGGGATAGCTGCCTATTTTATCAGCAAATGTGCTTGTGAAAATATCAAATTTTCCATCAGTCTAGGGAGTACTATCCAATACACCTCGCCTGGAAAGAAAGAGGAAAACGTCGCTGGCCTTAATAAATGAAACTATTGTTAATAATAATAATAACACCACCACCCTACATTCCTATGAAGGGGAGAGACACTGCCAATCAGGGAATATTTGCTTATTTAAGCAGCAGCTTTCCCATTCTTCTCTGTCATTGAACTTGGCAACATGCAATCTTGTTTTTGTGGAACCTCCTCAGGAAGGTTAAACCTATGAAAATGTATTCTGGAAGGTCCTCACCTCCAGCTGTTTTAGAACTGTGAGCACACATCATAATTGGTATTTTCCACGGCCGTTAGGCGTGTCCTTTTTGTGCTCCTACACCATTGTCTGTTTTGCTCATGAGGGTTCCAAAATTAGCAAATCGCACGCTTTAGGTACTGTCCTGAATAGCCCATCTTTTGATAAACATCAGATTTAACGTATTTCCTCATATGTTGCAATGCTTTCATTTACGGCTGTAAACTCCAGGTTTGGAAGTGGAGCTTAGCATATAACCATTTGGAAGAGTGCAGTGACATGAAATGCTTCACTACGCAGTAATTTTGGATCTTGTTA
>NW_015226699.1:0-847 GCF_001447785.1 Gekko japonicus | reverse complement strand
TATGTAATGCTGTTCTTTGTAAACCTGACTCTGACTTGGGGCACTAATGGTAACTGGAAGCCACTCCCCCATATTTCTCCCCGCTCCCCCGGTCTCCTGCTTGTTGCCAGGTTGTGCTATGCTGAGCAGAGTGTGCAGTTGGGAGTGTGGGTCGTTTGAGGACTCACAAGCAAGAAGGTGGGTAGCAGGGGAGGCAGTGGGCCCCACTGGGAGCCCTGGGCCTCAGCATCTGCCCCATTTCAGCATCTGCACTGGAGGCACTGACTCCCTCACAGCAGCATATGAACAATCCAAGATTCTGTTGATCTCCTGTATCCCTTGCCAGTGCTCAGGCAGTAGATTACGTATGCTTGATGAGACTGTTCACATGGCAATATAAAAATATAACAATATCATTTGTATCCTATCAGAAAGTGGCTGCATGTGTGACTGTTCTCCCAGGTTGTAACCTGGTTATCAGCAGACCGGCAGCCATTGACCCAATTCATTTCCTCTCTTACCTTTTTGCAGCTGAAGCCATTAATTCAAAGGACTTGATTGAAAACTGACAACTCCCCTTTAATTGCCAGGAGCTTGGAGATGCACAGTGTGCATGGCACAGATGCCATGTAATTCAGTTTTATTTTTATCAGACAGAAGCTTTCTTGTAAATCAGGTTCCTGGGGAGAAAGAAAATGGAAGGCCTGCTTTCTTAAAGGATTTAACCTACTGCATTCATTTTGCAAAGGTCTCCTTCAGATCACAAATATCATCCTCAAAGCTTGTCACTTTGCTTTGGTCTATAAGATGTATGCATGTGTATATATGCAGGAAATAGCAAAACCTGGATCCAAGGAACTGGACTACT
>NW_015226698.1:0-847 GCF_001447785.1 Gekko japonicus | reverse complement strand
ACCTCTCAACTGATCTTGTTCTTCTTGTGACCTGCTTTGCAAACCATTACAGTAGAAACAGGAAGGCTAGCGATGTACGACTATTGTTCATTGGCTAATGGGCAGACTCCAGATTTGTCTTGGACTTCAGCATTTGCTTTGTCTTATCACTGAAGTGGCTAATTTCCATTTCAGCAGGTATGGTGAGGGGTGGATGTAGCCAGTAGTAAGTCTGTAGGTCTTCTTTCGCTCAGTGGAAAGTAACCGGGATGTTGATCATCCATGGTGCACCCTGGGTCAGAGGGCGATTCCCCAGAAAAGGATGAGTAATGCGTTATATTCAGGAGAGCAGATATAAGCATGGTGTTTCAAAGTTCCTTTTACTAGAGCGACGTGTTTATCATTACCCCAGTTTTTTTAAAGAGAGGAAATGGAGTTGAAGGAGCCTGCCCAAGGTCAGTGGTGGAGACAGAAGGGCAGGTGCACATCCTAGCAATGGGAAATAACAATTGGTATGTCCTTGGCTTTGATCTGCGGCCAGGACTGATTGGGCTCTGTAGGTTCTTCTCCAAATCTGAGGGTGTGGGGTATTTGTAAGCCTTCGGCTTAAACCCTTGGGCTTCATTTCAGCTGGAGATGTGGACAAAGTGTGTGTGGTGGTCTCTACAGTCTTCTGTTGCCTGTCCCACTGCTTCTCTCTCCCGCCTTCCGCTGTCTCCTTCCTCCCACTGCCTAATTTCAATGAGCCTTGGAGGCAAGAATCTGTCTTCTGGCTGAGTTAGACGTTAGTACCAGACAGGTAAGCTGGTATTCTGGATAAGCAATATTGAACTCTGACAAATGTTGTCTTTGTTCTTCTTCTTTTTTT
>NW_015226697.1:0-848 GCF_001447785.1 Gekko japonicus | reverse complement strand
ATGAAGTCTCCCTTCTGTATGGCTGAGAGAGTCGGCTTGAATGTCTCAATTTCGAACGTCTTCATTCTGATCCATCTGTTTAGTCATTTTATATCCAGGATTGCCCTGATATCCCCATTCTTTTTTTGGCACTATAAAGAAAACAGAGTAAACTCTGAGTCTGTTACGTCTGGTACTGGCCCTATGGCCCCAATTTCGAGGAGATGTTGGGTGGCCATTTTCAGTAGATGGTGGTGCTTTCGTTTGGACCGATTCTTTGGGATCTGCAAGAAATGTCCTGGGGGAATGTGAGTGAACTCCAGAGAGTACCCGTTTGTCACTGGGTCGAGCACCCATTTGTCTTGGACGGTATGTGGCCAGCAACTCGCAAACCTCTGGAGACATCGCCCTGTTCCTGAAATATCCTGTAACATGAGATAGTCATGCTGAGGACCCCTTCTTGGCGCCTCTTGAGGACTGGTTGGTCTTGTGGAAGAAACCAGCTGTTTCCCTGGTGGGGATATTCAGCAGCGTGAGGCCATTTCATTGTCATACTCGGTGTTTGTACTGGGGTTTGCCGCTTGTCATTCCCAGTTTTGGCGACCAAAGTGCTTTTTAAAAAATGTACAAAGCACTGAACCAAGATGGCTCACAGAAATAAACACAAGCTCTACCTTGTGTGCTTCAAGGAGTCCCATAATGTAGGCTCTTGTGACATCTGTCAGCGCTTTACGGCCAAGGAGAGTTCCGATAGGGCATCCCAACTAAATGCTGCATTATGGAAACCAGGAAACAAGAAGAAAAACCTCACTCCACTGAGAAAGGAAGAGCAAAGATGGAGCTTACCAGTGTTCCCTCTAAGCTGAGTT
>NW_015226696.1:0-847 GCF_001447785.1 Gekko japonicus | reverse complement strand
TCCCCCCAATCTCCTGCTGGTTGCCAGGGACCTGGCAACCCTAGATGCAATACAAAGGGAAACAATAAAATATTTTAGGAGGGCCACGTGAAAGGAACCCTCTTTCTCCACTGATTATTTACCTCATTCACCACTGGAAGCTTTTCTTCAGAGAGTTAGACAGAGAAAGAAAAAACCTTTGATATGGAGGACGAGCATTGTCCTTAGTGCTTTTGGATACAGGACAAGAAGACTAATAGCAACTCACATTGCCACCTAATGTTACAGGAGCCACATTTCCGTTGCAGCAGAATGAACCCAGGAGAAAAATCACTACCAACACATTTATACCAGAAAATGAAACCACAACTTTAAATTTGCTAATTTGGGAACAGTAGCATTAGGATCATACTGAGAATTTATAAGAATAGCTGTTCTTTTCAAAGAAATACCATTTTCTTAGTTGGGAGCCATGACATGCCTTTTGAAACCAATTTGAACATGACATACAGGTAATTATTATTTTAATGGTAAAAGTCTCTGTTTATGCCACGACAGGATGGGGCTAGGTTAATAATTTTATTTTACACTTAAGCATGTACACTTAAGGTTGTACCTTAGCTTCTGACAAATACCTAAACACGAATAACTTTTGTTAAAGAACAGAATAATATTTCAACAAACACAAAGATTGTATCTTGTCTGATTTCCCTTTCCATTGCAGCCCATTCTTCTGCATAGACTTTTGTCATTACAGGTCAAAAGGGGATGCTGGTAGAAGAGGTAGGGGATGAGCCACTTCTCTTAGCAAAAAGCTGGTAAGATTCAAGATTCAGAAAGATTTTGTAAATTGAATAATTTCTAGGTT
>NW_015226695.1:0-847 GCF_001447785.1 Gekko japonicus | reverse complement strand
CCACCTGTCCCAGTTCCCTCTGGTCCCTGCAGGGAGTGGCGGTCTGTCCTGGTTCCGCGAAAGGGGCCGTGGTCTGCCCAGGTCCTGCTTGCTCCCTGTGGGGTTCTGCGTCCTGGCCAGGCTGGAGGTTGTGGCTGTAGGGGACCGACCCCTGCCCCGGCTCTGCGTGGTCCCTGTAGGCTGCGTTCCCTTCCTCGTGGAGCTGCTGGTGCCGCAAAAGGTGGCGGCGATGGACAAAGCTCCGGGAGCAAAGGGGGCAGGTGTGGGGGCGCTCCCCGGTGTGGGTCAGCTGGTGGCGCACCAGGTGGGTCTTCTTGCGGAAGGTCTTGGGGCAGCGGTCGCAGGGGAAGGGCCGCTCCCCCGTGTGCACACGCTCGTGAGAGCCCAGGTGGATCTTCTGGGAGAAGCGGCGGCCGCAGTGGGTGCAGGCAAAGGGGCGCTCTCCGGTGTGGACCCGGGCGTGCCGGGTCAGGTGGGCCTTCTTCCCAAAGGCCTTGCCGCACTGGGAGCAAGCAAAGGGGCGCGGCCGAGGGTCTCCCTGCCCACCCTCCTGCGGGGCTCCGGGATGCTCGCACCGGGGGCAGCCCAGTGGCTTCTCCTCGTTCAGCATCTGCCACTGCTGCAGCGCCAGGCCGGAGAGCTCGCCCAGGCCCCCGTGGGCACTGTACCCTTCCCCCACATGCAGGCTCTCCGACTTGCAGACGCCTCCAACAGGCAGCCCCGAGAACAGCACCTCTGCGCTCAGCCCAGCCGGCCACTCCGAGTAGTCTTCGGCTTCCACCTTCACCGTCCGGATCAGCCACTCACCTGCGGGGATCCAGGAGGACACAGAGAGAGAGAGAGAGAG
>NW_015226694.1:0-847 GCF_001447785.1 Gekko japonicus | reverse complement strand
CCAGCCTGTCTTCCTCCAGTATCTCCCGGTGTCAACATCTCTTTGGGTTGTCACTTAGTCAGTGAGACTAGCCCAGTACGGGCAGGGAATTAACCTGGGATGTCATTAAATGCTACTGTTGACATCACCAGGTATGCTGGGCGACATTCCAAGAGATAAAAGCGACGTTTCAGCTTCCCATTACTGGTGGAGTTGCTGATACATACAGTAGCCATTTCCTCTTCCTTAAAGCCACACAAGCGTGAATCAATAATCTCAAAATCTCTTTGCAGACAGGGCAGTATATGTGCCCTTTGCTAAAAAGAGAGGTTGCCCAGACAAGCCAAATTACACTGGCAATCCAACATAAGCAATGCACGTTTGCAGAATCCCTCCTCTTGTGTACAGACAGGCAAGTGGTGAAAGCCTGATGTTTGTCTGGGCATCAAAGCTCTGTCCCCAGCCACTGAAATTCTTCTTCAGTCTCCCTCCGGTTTCTGTGGCGTCGGTACACCTCTCACCCACACTTCCCAGGGCATGAAGCAGGGCTGAGACATTCAAAAGCCTCCAAAGCGTTCTGCATTCGGCCAGCTGACTCACGAGGCTTGCCTGAGCAGATGCTTTGGTGGTGATCAGGAGCCAGAATGACGTCAGGACGAGGATATGGGAACGTGGGCCAGAGTCACGTTTGGTCCAAACGCTTCCTCCCTCCGCCAAGAGGTCCTCGCTTACTTCACTTCGGCAGCAGGTTCGAACAACGGGGAGAATGCTGAAAAGCCTTCTTTGCTCAGAGACAGAATTAGCATGAAGTGGTAAAGCTGCTCCCATAGCAACCCGACCTGCGCCGAATTGTGGCTTTGCGGGATGG
>NW_015226693.1:0-847 GCF_001447785.1 Gekko japonicus | reverse complement strand
TTTTTTATTTATTTAGTACATGCAGCTCATATGTAGGATGTCTCAGTTGTGCTTCCATTGAAGGGTATCTTTCCCCCCAGCACTGAACTGCAGTGTTTTGTAATCTGAGAGAACATCTTTCTTACCCTACTCAACAAATTGATTGCTGTGGCTGTCGTACATCACTATACATTTTTGGAAGGGAAAGGTATAAATAGCTGCATAATTATATCATTTTCTCTCCCAGAGGGACTACGTCACCCTGTCTTTTACATGGTAGGAATCTGTTCCCCTATGGATGCTGAGTCAGGTCTTGAATACATGTATCACTCAAGGATAAAATGCAGTTGGAAGTTTGCTTCACATAGAAAAGCCCTGGAAGGTGAACAGGCCAGATCTTGCCTTCTGTCGGAACAGAGACTGCTGTGTAAGCTGTTACTTAGCATTCATGGGGATTCTCCCATTTTGTGCTTGCGACAGCTGTCTGAGGTAGGTTTGGTTCATACGCTGACTAACCCCAAGTCACCCAATGCCTATCATGTCTAAGACAGGATTCTAATTTGGGCTCTGCCATCCAAGTCAGTCATCTGCCCATTGCACCACAGTGGTTGTCTTCTGAAAGATATGATAAGAATGGGACGTAATAAATTATTTGTGTATCTGTTTGGACATGGTATTCATGTCTAATTAATGTTTTTGGGAATGCAGAAGGCAACAGTTCAGTCTGTCCCATTAATTTCTGTGAGATTTTGCTTGCATATATACAAGTTTGCAGAGTAAGTGGGAAAAGTTTGGTCTTGTGATGATTATACTAGTTGGAACTGAAAAGTCTGCTTTTGAACCAATGTGCTTGAAAACCCATGAATAT
>NW_015226692.1:0-847 GCF_001447785.1 Gekko japonicus | reverse complement strand
TGAAATATGTCACTCCCCATCCACCTGCCGAAGCCGGCAAATTTAGATCCTAGTGAGGCACCTGACTTTCTTCACAGCGATGTAATTTTTTAGTATTCCTAACAACAATCCAGAGATTTGCCCACCGCCAGGCACACGGCCGCAAGGCACGGAGAAAGGTCCGCGATGCGCAGCTTATTATGATTCCTCCTCATGCGCGCTTAGACGCCGGTGCAGCAATGATTAAAACTGCGGATGCCGCACTCGGGCCTGCGATTCGATATTCCGCTCTGGTGCAACGTATCGGCACGCTAACATATGTAGCTAGTTACCATAGCATTCCCTAAAAGAGTACGCTAACCATAGCAACCATATGCTTCGGAAGCTTGCTGCAGCCACCTGAGAGATGCACAAGGAATGCTCTTTAACGTATGCATACTAGAGCAGTCCAAAAGTCAGAGAGTAAGGGCAGCACAACAGCTAACAGAGTGAGCAATAAGCTCATAGATTGCCGCTTCACATCTTACCTTTGCTATATACTCACTAGGTGCCCTCTCTCAATTTCAGCCCCCCTCCCAGTCTTCCTTTGGACTGATGGATGCCTACACATTGGAACTCCCTCCCTGGGGAGACCTGCTAAAACGTCTCTCCACTTTCGAGAGTCTGAGGGCTCAGCTACACGTTAGGATTTCTTCTCTGTGCATTTTAATCATCCCCCCCTTTTGCAAATTGAATCCACAGGTCGGCTTTATCCGGGAGGAGAACAGAGCAGGGAGAGAGGGAAGCATTGACTTTTTCATCCCCTGCTGTTGTCTTACTCGAAAAAGCTACTCCCATGCTATATATATATATTTGTTGTTGTTCAGTC
>NW_015226691.1:0-847 GCF_001447785.1 Gekko japonicus | reverse complement strand
CAGTTCAGCATCTTAACCATTTTAGCCACTGCAGATCCACTAGTACATATTAAACCATACCTCCAGACTAGAAATTAACCCAAACACTGGTACCGATGAGGGGCTGAATATGGTTATTAATTGACAAGAGACGGGGCTTCATGAAGGGTTGGAGTTCAATGTCAGAGCACATTCTTTGCATCTCTGGTTAAAATATGTCAAATTGCTGGGGTTAGGAAAGGAATTCCTGGCCCAAGACTATGAAGAACTTCTGCCATTCAGAATTTACATTACTAAATTTGCAAAAAGTATTCAGCTTCTTCTTTCATATGATTTTTATGTCTGACAATAACATTTTTGATTTGTAAAGCAATATTCTCCCTCCCCAAACTGATGTGTATCCGTTTGTAAATTGTCTTCATTTTTTCTTCTTTAGGATAATGTGACAGAACCGCTGACCTTCTTAAATGAACAGTGTGGTCTATGCAACTATAACTATGGTATAGATAAAGCTGCTTTTTTGGCCTTAGTAGACATGTAAGCTTCTTTTCCTGTAAATACACTGTCACTCTGCTTTATGATTGTATTTCCTTGCACTGTCAAGGCAAATGACAACAACATAAGTTCTGTTGTTCTCAGTTTACAGCTGTCAGGGAGCCTGCTTTTGATGAGATCTAAATAAAAAATATGTGGCATTCCTATGGGCAAAAACAAAAGACAATATAAACATTCAGATGCTTACTAATAATACGCCTTTATGGCCCCCTTCTTTATCAAACATAAATTCACTCAGAAGATAACTCTTAACTGTAACACAAAGATAATACACTGCTGCATGCTTCCCTCTTTCTTGAGTCATAAGAAGTCT
>NW_015226690.1:0-847 GCF_001447785.1 Gekko japonicus | reverse complement strand
TTTTGGGATTACTTCTACAACCAAGGCTGCTGATGGAACCACATATTCCCTTTATAGTAACACAGTTCACTACTTCCTGCTAGGCTAGATTTAGCCCTGATTATCTGTGCTCTGATAACATCCGGGTTAGATTATTGCAATGTGCTTTATTTGGGAATAGCTCTGAAGAAAGTTCAGAACTTTCAGTTAGTGCAGAACATTTGCGGACAGATCAGTGACTAGCGCTGCCTGTAAGGAGCCTGTTTCCCATTGTGTTAAAATCACAGGTTGCTAATTTTCTTCCAGATCCAGTTCTGAGTTGGAATGGCTACTTCTGCATTAATTTGAGCAAGATGATTTGCAGGTTTGTGCTTCTGGAGCAAAGGAAGAGTGACCACCGATCTCCTTACTATCCATTGATATGATCTTGTAGCAGATCATCATGGCAGCTATAGAGAGGCTTTCCCTTGGACAACTGAAAATGGACTGGTATGATCGCTATCCCATACTAACCCACTGGCATTCTGGAGCTTTATGACATGTATTAGCCACCACTTGCTAAAAAGAATTCAGGCTATACAGCCAACTTGGTCCATGGAATACAAATTGAATCTGTCTTTGGCATGGTTGGAAGTGGTATAGGCAATTTGTTTCTCAAAACCATCATGCTGGAACTATTTGATTTCATTGATCAGGGTACTAATATCAAGGTCATTGTGAAAAATTCAATAATGGGATTAAATTTTTTTTTTGACAACGGACTCCTTAAAAAATGTAGCTGACTGAGGAGGAATTCTAAGAGAATGGATTTTCTTTGTGTGGTAAATGCTGTCAAGTCACTTCTTACTCATGGCAACCCTATGAATTA
>NW_015226689.1:0-847 GCF_001447785.1 Gekko japonicus | reverse complement strand
AATATCCCTTCGGGGGTTGAAAAAAAAATCATGAAGAGAGTCAAGATCTCGGAACAGGCCCCGTATAGCCTGTTGTAGTGTGGAAGGCTAACATGAATGCTGATTAAATACGTTACCTGCAGATTCCACAATCTACATTCCCGTGTCCGCTACAGACTGTAGGGTCCAATCTTTCCTCATCACACTCACAATCACATCGACTGCGTATATTCACTGTGAGGGAGTCGGTGAAGCCTAGAGGACGGATGACGAGGGCTTGATTCTCAACGCACCGAGTTGCCGTAATTTTCACTTGGAAGGTAATCTGTAAAAAAACAAAGAATTCTTAATTCTTCAGTCAATTAAAGTCCAAAACTAGGCTTCCTAACGTCATAGCAGTGTTGCTAGCTGACACGGTAGTAAGTAAAATAAAATTACAGAGATCCATGACTGGTTCTTGATAATAAAATTATACGGATCCATGACTGGTTCTTGATAACAAAAATATCTCAGCATGGGCTCGACAGGAAGGCAGAGAGAGACTGGGGGCAGCACTCTTAAATGCCAAATCATGTCTACATTCTACAAACGGAACACAGGGCACTGAGAGGAACCTCAACCATGTTGGTTGGAAACTCCTTGAGAGTATTGGGAACCCATCCGATACATTTGCTTCTGGGAACAGACCATCCTAATCAATCGTCTATCTTTACAGAAGCTCTGAGTCTCCATAACTCTAAACCTCCCCAAGTAATGGCTGATCAATGGAAAGAGAAATCATAGACGTATTCTCCACTCATGAAGGTGACAAGCTGTATCTTTTAAGGGGACTTGAGAAAGGAGACTTAAGCGCAAAGTGAACACAAGT
>NW_015226688.1:0-847 GCF_001447785.1 Gekko japonicus | reverse complement strand
CATTGTTTTAGCATTCCCTAATCTTGGGAATTGTAAATTAATAAGCTTGAATATATGCTGGAGATACAGGTGTGCTGTTTCTTGTGCAGAGGGGAGACCAGCTCAGGGGACGAAGTGAGCAATTTTGGTAAAAAGGTCCACTATGACTCGAATTCTTGTGTGGCCCTGTGAACTTGGCAGGTCTGTAATAAAGTCCATGGATATGACTCTCCAGGGCCCATCCGGTGTCGAGTGGGGGCTGTTATCAGCATCAGATCTTCAGTTAAAGCAGACTAGCCTACAACAATTATCAAGTCACTATCAACAGAGTTGCAAAGCTGGATCCCTAACCTCTGCCTAACATTGAAGATTTATTTGCATCCTTAGCAGGAGGAACTGTATTTTCCAAACTAGATCTTAGTTATGCTTATCAATAGCTGTTTCTTGAGGAGGAACCTAAGGATTTGCTTACAATTAACACTCATGCGGGTTATTTAGGTATCATGGCTCCCATTCTGCTCCTGAAATTTTTCAAAGGGCCACAGAGTGGGTGTTACAAGGGGTCCCCAATATTTTAGTCTATTTGGAACTATTCTGATTTCTAGCATAGATCAGGAAAGGTGGTATTGGAGACACTCCAAAAGGCAGAACTCAAACTACAGAGGAGTCAGTGTTCTTTTCTGGTCTCCTCAGTAATTTATTTGGGGGATATCATTGATGAAAAAGGGTTCCATAAGGTAAGGGCTATTGCTGAAGCCCCAATACCTACATATGTTTCAGAAGTAAAAGCATATCTGGGTCTTTTGAACTATAATCATAGGTTTTTGCCCACATTGGCCTAGGGTTGCCAGGTCTCCTCGTTCCTCTG
>NW_015226687.1:0-847 GCF_001447785.1 Gekko japonicus | reverse complement strand
ACATATCAGGATGATGCACACAGTTCCTAGTGTTTGCAATGATAACATCTGAAAAGGGCTAATAAAACAGCAGTTTTTAAGCTGAACCAGCAAGGATGAGTAATCCCTATTTAAAAAGCCATAAATGGATTGTATTGCCCACCAACATGCTACCTGTTTCAGCAGAGCAATAGATTGGTTGCTATGATACATCACCTGCTGAGCAATCATGACACCCTCTGTTTCAAATACAAATAACCAGAGTTGTCATACAGAGGACATTCTCCTTCCAAAAGCCCTGGGAACACCTTCCCCATACTATCATTACCTATATCTCTATTTATACCCTGAATATTCCCCACAAACTGATTGCCATATGGACAAGAATTCTGCTCCTTTAAAAGTGCTGAGAAAGGCTGAGGTGCAGCTTAATGCAAGTTTAGTCTTGCTGAATGTGCCGAATGTCACTCTCCTTTGTCACTTCACAAGGTGGTAAATATAGCTATTCTCCATCAGTTGTGGACCTGTAGGTGTACCCGTAACACACAAAGGAGTAGACAAGTGAATTGGGTATGCATCAACAGCTGCAGCCCTTTTCAGTTAAACAGTAAAGAAATCACTAAAGCTGGGCTATTGTGCATACGGCCAGTCCATATATCCCTTTCAATATACAAGGATGAGTGCAAAGAAGGGCCTATGGCCCATCAACTGCACAGAAATTCCATGTAGACCACTTCCAAGTATCAAATTGTGGATTGTCCTTCAAAGAATCTTCAGGGTAGAGGACATACTGCAATTAGAGAAAAACAGGAAAATTCAGGGAAAAAGGGGTTTTCCCCTCATTTCTTTCAAGGGATTTCCCCCCCCC
>NW_015226686.1:0-847 GCF_001447785.1 Gekko japonicus | reverse complement strand
GTGAGCTTTGGCATCTGGCTTGGTCAATTAAGCCACTGCCAGCTGGTCTCCCACGCATTGGGTACCGTCCTCCAGAAGCTGCTCTTAAGCAAACCATGATATTTTTTTGTTTGCACCAAGGTATGCTGGGATTTCCACCCTTTCCTGGTCCCCCTTCCCTTGCCCTCAGACTTCCCCGGAAAGTAGCCAACCTCATCCCCATCTCACTCGTTGTCCGCTGTTCCGTGGGCGTCACCATCGAGTCACTTGGCTTCTTTTTTGCAAATGGCAAATCCCCAAATTGTGCTCTACCCACTGAAGTCACCTGCCATTTGCTGCACCATCGCTCCCAGCAGCGGAGCTTGAGCCCCAAGGGTTGTAAACCTCCCTCTCTCCTGTATTACGAGCCTTGTTTTGTTTTTTGTCCCCTCATCAGTTTGCTCTTTCGCGCTAAGGTACGTACATTTTTAAGAACTAAACATTACGGTCCTTCCGAAAGATAGCTGGGGAAAAAAACCCAGCGAAGCCTTAATATGTGTTTAGCTCTGTCACAAGAAGAAAAAATTAGCATGTTTTATTCAAATCCATCTGAATAGTAGGGCTGAGCAAAATAAGGACTGCACGCCACTCCGAAGGAGTCCGTGTTAAAACATAAATCCAAGAATGAATAACTGAGCAGTTCACACAAAACAAATGTGGTTAACGAACTGGACCTCATTTGAGTGAAATTACCAGAGCTCGTTAGGTTTCCGTGAGCCCAGCATCCCCAGGCACGAATGCCAAACCTTATGTGCCGTTAGGTTGGAGGCAGCCGGTACTGCTCATGATAAGATATTTCTTTGTCCATTAAAGGTAAAGGTAAAGGTTC
>NW_015226685.1:0-847 GCF_001447785.1 Gekko japonicus | reverse complement strand
TGTGCTATATTAACCAGATATCCCATTACTCACAAAATGGGGGGGGGGGAATCAAATAATAAATACAATAATTTTAATGTTAAATCAAGCCATCAAAATGCAAGCCAGTGGCATAAAAGTGATATCGAACAACCCTTGAAAAGTCCAAAATGATATCCACAAACTAGTCTAGAAATAAACTAGAAACAAATCCCCCCCCCCAGTTAAAAGCCTGGGTAAAATGAAATCTTTTGGCCTGGCACCTGAAGGATAATTAAGTGAGCTTCAGGTGAGCCTCAAGGGAGAAGGCATTCCAAAGGTGAGGCGTCACCATTGAAAAGGCTCCTGTTACCTTCTGCTGCACCCCTGTGAGCCAGGACATAGAAAGTGTGTACTGGTCTCAACTGATGAGTTTAATAGTACAGGAATTCTAAAGATTTCTAGGTAGAAAGTTTAAGTGTGCATACACCTGGGATTGGCTAAGTTCATCTTGTAAAATTTCATATATGGATAGGTATAGATATATAATCTTTACCAGGGTTCATTTAGATGAACAGAGCTGCTATACAATTTCCTTTTGAGTGTGCCTTTATTATCCCATTACAACTTTCATCTCAGCGTCTCGCAAGAGCATTTAATTTGCATTTAATGCGATGGGTACTGTTTATTAATTAAACATCAAATGATTATTAAAACATACTTATTGAGATTTAACAGCTTTGTCTAAAGACCTGTCTTGCTGCAAATGTAATTAGCTCGGAGATAATGAATACATTATTGTGCTGTTATAGCCTACGTATTAGAAGTGCAGAATGTTTTAATTGTGAAAATGAAATAAATGGCAGTCTCTCAAAGTATCTATTAGCAG
>NW_015226684.1:0-847 GCF_001447785.1 Gekko japonicus | reverse complement strand
GGCACATGTCATTCATAATAGCACTGGACAGAATCTTCAATCACGTGTACTTCAGGTTCTAGTTCTATCTCCTGACTGCAAGAGATCCTTATTTACATGCTCAGAAGACTGCCAACTGCAAAAATTATTCCAAGACAACAGACTCTGTGTTTAGAAGATTCTGACGGGGACATTAAGTCAATACCTAGAATAAGATCTAACATCTGTTTAGGCAAGGGTGGGTTTGATTTCCTTAATTTTTAGGTTTTATCATAATGCTAGGAAATTTTGGGAAACTGGTTATTAGAGCACTCTCTTTCGTCTTCTGGGTGGATCAACATAGAATAAGGTACTCCTGCTCTTTGGGTTGGCAGTTTTAGGGTCATATCTCTTGATATTCTCACACCAGTTACAATTTTGACAGTCAAAAAGGCCTGGGTGACTACTACCCCTATTTGCATGAGGACCCAACTGGGGGGGGAGGGGGCTCTTGAAATCCGCATTGCCTCAAAGCAAATTGGAGCAGGAAGTGGAAAGGGTGCTGTAGAATTCTGACTTTGCTGCAAGTTAACTAATGTAAGTTTGACTCCTTTGCAGATTGTGCCCAGAGGCAGCTCTGGCCCTGCTTGCCCCCAGGAGCTGGGCCCTGATGCACCGGATGTGCTTCTGAATTCTTGCAAAACCTTGACAACCTCAAAGGTTAACAGTCTGTCCAGGGCCAGCTTGTTATATTATGTAATGACATATGACAGCCTCAAACACAATATGAATTACTTACAAATTAAGGGGATTCAGGGCAAAATCTTACACAATAGCGACAACAGAGGGCAGCTGCTTCATAGTTTGGGCTATTCAGCAGAAAACTGTT
>NW_015226683.1:0-847 GCF_001447785.1 Gekko japonicus | reverse complement strand
TCTAGAAAATGTGGTCACAATGCTGATCATGATCGCATTTTCTAATGTTCATGAAGCATTTCCAGTAAAAGTCGGGATTCAGGTTTCTTGAAGGCTTTTGATTTTAACAGCCCTGTAAATTTACTTACAGGGTACTCATTTGGCATCATGACATGAAAGTTAGCCGTGAGAAAGATGGATGATAAATAAAATGATGGCCTGTATCCAGTCAGATTCCCACTAGAGAGCCCACTGTACTGTTCCTGATGGTCTGCTGACCTCTAGCAATAACATTTCGGGGGGTTCAAGGGGCTGCACCAGGAGGGGAATTTGCAGAAATTTGTGTGTGGGGGGGAGGTATTTAATCTTTCTTAACGCTGTGGTTGGATTCAGACAGCTGTTTATTGGAGACATGCATTTTCGTGCATGTAGGAGGTTTTCATACTGCAACCTGTTTAAGCAACCTGTTTTGTGTATTTATTTTTAAATGTGAAACCACCTTTACTTCCTTTCTACCTGGTTCCTTTGGGTGTATCCCTCATGATTGCCTTTAGTCTTCCTGAAAGCTGTGTTTGACTCTTTAGTCCCTTTCCTTTCTTTGCCATGGTTGGTTGATCTCGCCTGGTGGGGAATATAGTAATTTCTCCACCTTGCCTTTTATGTGGCAGCAGCTCCCTAGCCTAAGTTTTTAAAAATGTGTGAATAATACTAGGAAAACATTAGGCTTTCTCCCCCATTCTTTGTGTTGTATTTTCTCCCCAAACCCATCAGCAAGTACCTCTTTAATAATGACCTCTTTTCAAACCAACACCCTCAGGCTAAGGACATTAGGTATTCATGATTCTCCTTTGTCACGGCTCAGGTGGGG
>NW_015226682.1:0-847 GCF_001447785.1 Gekko japonicus | reverse complement strand
CTTGGTCAGAAAAATGTGATGCAGCCAGGAGCCCAGAGTGATGTAACAGTGCCAAACAAGAGCAAACAACCCTGAACGTACTGATGCACTTCAAAACGCATTCACTTTAAATATTCCCATACCCCCATCCGTCCTCGAATAACATCCGAATGCACATCTAGAGATGTTACGGATTTAATTTGACAGTCTGCTTGCCTCCGACATGCAATTATCGATCCCAAATACTCCGAGAATAAAGTCCTCCCGGGATGCCGTTGCTTCCATGGCTTGAAAAGAGAAGATGCTGGAACACGTTTCTGAGGGGCTTGATAAAGCAGTGGAGAAAAGCTGTTCACAGAAGGAAGGCTACCATATGCTCCGAATGCTCTCTCTCCCGCTCAGGAATATAAAGTTAGCAGCGACTGACCGGACGTCGCAAGAGCGGCAGGAATTAAAAATTCAGTCGCAAGAGCCCTGGCAGCTTTCAAGGAGTTGTTTGTATTTTAAGCTATAAGAAGTGGCGTGAGTGATCTAGGCTTTTTGGGAAGCTGACAGGAAACGTAACAGGCAAGCTGTTTGCCGGAACATATGGAGGGTGCAAAACGGAGCTCGGAAATTCGACGGTGCATTCAGAGGAATGGAACAGATTCCAAGCAGGAACCAACAAAGAAAACTGCAACCAGGGAAATGTGCTACTTTCCGTGCATGTACTCGCATCACTCATATTGTAAGCTGGACATCTCAGGCATGGCTCTGAGGAAAATAAGTGTTCTGGACAAATCTGGGAATGTGGATGGAACCCAGACTTGCCTATGCACAATTTCTGTCCTGGCCTGAGGCAAAGTGTGATTGAGAAATGCTCATGGAC
>NW_015226681.1:0-847 GCF_001447785.1 Gekko japonicus | reverse complement strand
TGCTGGGAGTCTGGGACAATCGGCTCTTGCCGTATAATGCACACAGAGCCAGGCCACAAAGGCAGGCTGGAGCTCTTTCCGTGCAAAGGAGCTGGGGTTTCTGGTTTTTACCAACAGGGAGGGGAGAAAAGGACAGGAAAAATATGGGTGAAAACAAACTTACCCGGCAGCCAATGAAGGAGGAACATCCAGACGGGGCTCGCCTTGAAAAGCCTCATTGTCTCTCCGCAAAGAAAGAGAAGAAAAGCGCTCCCGAAAGGGTGGGATTGGATGCTTTCGTTCCTTTGGATCCCAAAGTTGGGAAAGTGAAGAAAGGGATCCTAACAGCTAAAACGAGAACTGAAGGAAATAATTTCTGAGCTTTTCGGTTCTCCTTTTATCGCCCGAGGTAGCCAGGCAGGGATTCCAGAACCCATCTGGAGAAGGACCCTCTCCTTGGGCTGTCAATCTCTCATTGACTTGGAAAGTGACCCCTTTTCTCCGAACCGGCTCCCACTACTGAAAGAAAAGGCAGACTTCTGCACGTCACAGAGTTCTTCGTCAGGTGGACTAAGAGGGGAGGCAGTTCCCTCCTTAGCTGTCTGCTGCAGCTGCTGCCTCTTCCCAAATCCTGATGAATGTGAAAGTCCGGCGCAGAGTTAAAACAGCAGCCGAAAGGCCGGCAAGGGGTTTTTGGCAGGCGCTGGGATTTCTGAACAGCGCTGCCTCTGAACAGGGAATGCTAAGAGCTGGAGCGGCTGGCTGGCGGAGGCACTGCGGGCTGTTGGAGGAAAGCCAAGACAACCACCTCGAGCTAAAAAGGAAAAGAGGAGATGGAGGAGGCTGCAGCTCAGTGGAAGAGCCTCTG
>NW_015226680.1:0-847 GCF_001447785.1 Gekko japonicus | reverse complement strand
ATTTGTGCTGTTGGATTTTGGTATATTGCGGTAATAGCAGTCAAAAATGTTTTGCCAAAGTTCATAAATTTTAATAAGTTAATCAGATAGTTTGGTTCCACCCTGTCAAACGCTTTTTCAGCGTCGACCGATAATATTGCTGAATTTTTATGATATGACTTGCAGAAATTAATTATATTCAGTGTTTTCCTTATATTATCAGTGATAGTTCTTTGTGGCATAAATCCGGCCTGATCTTTATGAATATATTGTGTAACTATATGGTTTAATCTATTGGCCAGAATTGTAGAAAAAATTTTAAAATCATGATTTAGAATTGTGATTGGTCTATATGATGAAGGTTGCATTTTATCTCTACCCGTTTTGTGTATAATAACTACTCTACCTTCCGACCATGTAGCCGGCATTTCCCCTGTTTGTAGTATTTCATTTAAGGTCTTCAATAATTGTAGCTCTATTTCCGGGTAGAATTTTTTATAAAATTCTATGGGTAGGCCATCTAGACCTGGCGTTTTGTTTATTTTCATCTTTTTCATGGCTTGTTCTAGTTCTTGTGTTGTTATCTGTTGGTCTAAGTATTCTTTGTGTTCCATGGAGATTTTGTTTTGATAATTGATATTCCGTAGGAATTCATTTATTTGGTCTGTTTTAGGTTCCAATGATGTATATAAATTTTCATAAAACTCAGTGAAAACTTCACTAATTTTTTCTGTTGTTAAGTGAGTGGATCCATGTTTATCCTTTATTGCATTAATTAATCCACTTGTCTGCTTTTGGGTTACCCTGTATTTCAACATTTTAATTGACTTGGGATTTTTAATTATATATTTTTGCTTTAAATATAATA
>NW_015226679.1:0-847 GCF_001447785.1 Gekko japonicus | reverse complement strand
CAGAGGTCGCCATGACTTCCAGGTGCCCAATCACGCTGCTTGCTGAAGAAAGCCAGCTCTCCAAGTGGGTGCAAATGACGAACGGTTTACATACCCGAGAATGCAACAGCCTCGCCAGACCTTATGCCTGGCTCTATCGGGATCCCAGGAGTCTGAGACTCAGGCGGTGGACAAGCATAAAAGGTTCCAGTTACCTGACAACCTGTTTTCACAAATAAAGATCAATGTTACACAAGGGACTAAAACGACAGAAATGCACAAACTGAGCTATGCACATCAAGTTCCCATTCTGCAAGATTCAGTGACCTTTATGACTTCCAACACTTTAGCATCTTGGGTGACCCTTATAGCAAAAAGTTGACCGACAAACAAATCGTGCTAAGTGCCGCGGAATATCACTGTATAGTCTCTACCTGGATCGGTCTCAAAACCAAAATTAAGCTTAAGGAAAAACGATCAGTAATTAACTAAGACCGATTTTCCACAAGCAGCTGTGCCACCCTCGCTCTTCCCTTTCCCCCGATTGTATGCGTCAATTTCCCACTACTTGCTGCGGCCTTGTTTTTTGAGATCGAGAAGACGTGGGGGAAACTGGGGGATGTTGAGGGTCGAAATGCGGGCCGTGCAGCAAGTAGTGGGAAATTGACAGATACAATTGGGGGAAAGGGAAGAGCGAGGGCGGAGCAGCTACTTGTGGGAAGTCGGCCTAAGAGACTTACACTGGGGCTCTATCAGTGACTCCAGGGAACCCAGGGCATTTCTGCTAAGAGTCCAATTCCAAGGACACAAAAACGTTCAAGTTTAATTGAATTCAACAAAGGAGGTAACCTTCTTTGACTGGAATCAA
>NW_015226678.1:0-847 GCF_001447785.1 Gekko japonicus | reverse complement strand
ACTGATTTAAATATAATATAGCCATCAAAAATGGTTTTGTAGGGTAGCGTCTCCATATGGCTATGTGCTGGTAATCTGTTCACAACAACAGGCCACATCAAAAAATCTATTGCCAGTACCATACAATTCTGGCAGCCCCAAGGGACTTAAAACTATGCTTTGTTAAAATACTACATCATCATCTTATACTTTATTATTCCTTTCTTGAATGGATTGCAAAAGTTAGTATTCCTGAGGTATTTAGCTAAATCCACATTTCTCAAAGTGGATCCCTGTAGAAGAATTTTACAGAATGCATCAGGCTCTTTCTGCCATCCCTCCAATTCAGTTCAATTCTGTATACTCTTTTTGAGCTCTCAAACTGACTTCCCGTTCCTCTACAGCAGTGGCAGAAGGTGGCCACACAGGAGCAACCAGCCTCGCTCCAGGCAATTAAACTTAGCTGTGCCCCTCCTCTAGTGCTGCTGTAATCACTTCCTTATTCTTTCCTTTAAAGCTATTGCAGCAGGTTTTATGCGAAAGAGATGGAGGCACGCATACCATTGCTTGCGATAGCAAAATAGTACCAAAAACTTTCCCCATTGACCTCTTTTCGTCCTCCATGTGTGCACACATGCACCCATGCTCTGGAAAGGAGTGTGCTATTGCCTCTTTCCCCCTGCATCAAAGCTAGTGCCTCTTCCAGGGAAAACAGAGTTAAGTGTATACTTTCCACTACAGGTAAAGTTACACTGTGGGGGAGGAACACTGGAAAAGCAGCAAACAAAAGGTTACCCTACCTGAGAAATGCAGATCTGCAATGAAATACTGTAATCTGCGCACAAGCTGTCATTTTGTGACTAGCTCC
>NW_015226677.1:0-847 GCF_001447785.1 Gekko japonicus | reverse complement strand
AAGCCTCGCAGAACCCCTATTCCGGCTAGCCCGAGGAGGCAGCTTGTGAAAGGAGCCCAGGACCTCCCGTCTCCCCCTCTCTGTCCCGGCATCACCTCAGCTCCTTGTGACCAAAGAGAGCCTCCCATCAGGCAACATCCGGGCAGCAGCGCCTTCCTTTTATTAGACCGTAATACTAAATTATCGTTCCCCTCTCCCTCCAAACAATTTCATAAAAGGAACGGCCAGCCTTAATGGATCGAGCATACAGCCGGACAGTTTTGGAGACAGAGCTGCTATCGATTTTTGATTCTGCCAAGAGGTCATCTTAAGAGAACGGCATCGGCTCCGGACGGGAAAGGTGATGACTCCGTGCCACATTTCTGATGCAACCGCCGGGCCGGGCCGGCGAGGGAAGGAACAGAATCCATTAATTGCACAGACAATTTTAATTTGTTTCTTTTGCTGACTTCACAGACCCGGCCCTGATGGCTAAGAGAGAGCTTCCGGAAAGATCGCTGGGGCAGAATCTGCATCCAAAGAAACACTCGGGGCCGTCTGGGCCATCACTTATGCGAAGGGAAGAACCTCTTGATGGGCCCACTTTCAGACTTCGGCTGGTCGAAAGGAGAGGCCAGGACTGAATTAAAAAGTGAGTCAGCAATAGCCCCTGTAGTTATCAGGAGTGGATGCTCATTTAAACAAGGCGCTTACAGGCCTCCTCACAGCATCCCTTCACTGACTTCTTGGTCATCTCAGACTCCAGTGCCGGTGCTGACCTAGAAAACCTTGTCTGACCTGGGGTTCAGATATCCAGTTAGGGTTGCCCTAAGATCTTCTAAAACCAGGGCTATTTGGGGGCAGGAAC
>NW_015226676.1:0-847 GCF_001447785.1 Gekko japonicus | reverse complement strand
TTAATCTTTGTAGCCTTCCATTAACTGTGTGAACACTTGCAGTTACTTTAGAATGTTTACCAGACTCTGACAGAATATGTTTTAACCAGTCTTTGAAATGGCTCACTCAGTGCCTCCAGTTGCTAGTGGAAAATGTTTTCTTTTAGTGGCCTGAATTCCCTTTTATGTGACAATTAGTCTTCAGACTAGGTACCTCTGTGCACAAGCTGTTGGCTCCATGGGGCACCTACCCCAGAAGCAACAAAAGCCAGGCAATTGAGCTGGGTAACTGAGTGGTTTTAACAAGGGAGATCTCAGAGCATCAGTGAATTTGCAAGGACAAGTTAACAAGGTCTAAAGAGACAAATATAGACCCAGAGAGGAAGAGATGGCAACATAAAAGAGGAGGGAGGGAGGAAGGGAGATGATATCCGCCCTTGTCCCCAGAGTAGTGAGGGTGAACAGACGGCAGGCAATGAAGCCTATCATTGTCTCCCAGCTGGTACAGATCCCCAGGGATGGACCGTGGCCTGCTGCCTTGACAGCTGGGCTTCATGAAGCTTTATCAGCAGTTATTTTTCACTCTCTCAACTGACTGTGTATTTCCAGAAAGGGCGGGAAACAGGCTATACAGAACCCATCGTGTGTTCTGAACTGATGTGACTGTCAACCTTTATCTTTGCCTATTTGGTGTCTCTCCATCCTTCCACTGCCACCTTTGAATGACATATTTTACAGCCCAGCAAATAAGCAGATATCTTTTGACAGGCAGCATTTATTCACAGCCTCAGCCCCTTCACCTCCCATTCCCATATCCAGAGCTTTTCTTCTGGGGGAATGTGCCAGAAGGGAGTTCCAGAACCTCTTC
>NW_015226675.1:0-847 GCF_001447785.1 Gekko japonicus | reverse complement strand
TTGGCTTCCTCCGTCTGTAGGAGCAGGGGGCTCAGTCTGGGAGTAGGGACAAGGCGCAGGGTCTTCTGTCCCTTCCTCTTTTGGCCTGTCCTGCAGGCAGCTCCTCCTGGGTGCCAGTCAGGCGTCATCCGTCTGTTTTTTCCCTTCACTGGGTGAGAACTTCTGGTGGTGCCACCTTCACTGGTGTGCTGGAAGCATCCCTTGAGTCGTAGGTGATGAAAACGAGCCTCCAGCTGCCACAGAACTCTACCGTCCATGTGGGTTTGGCGCCCCAGTCCTGCAAGAGAGTAGATTCCGTGCCTGGCTTGGTGTGTGACTGGGCTCAGTCTGATCTCTCTCTGTGGCTAACGGCACTCTTTGTCTGGCTCCCCGCAGCGATGGTGGCGCAAGCTGGAGCCGGTGCTTTGCTGTGAGTGGAAGAGGCTCTTCACGGCGCCCCTCGCGCAGGGACTGCAGAGGCTCGGGGGGTTGCAGCGCTCTGTCAACAGGTCAGTCTCTGAAAACGCACATCTGTGGCTCCAGCCTATGTGGAGCATTGGTTTGGTGTTCCGGTCTCCCACCCCCAGCTATGACGATCTGGTCACCTTGTCTTCCCGCTGTTCTTTGCTGCTTTTAGTTCTCACCTTGTGCAAGGTGACTCCGCTTGCTGTGCACCTAGAGACAGGTGTACATACACCCACCGCCTTTACTGTCACTTTGTAACATTCAAGCCCCCCTTCCCCCCCGAACCAGCTGACCTTTTAAGATGGTCTCCACAACAGCTTCACTTAGCTCCATGGGTCCTTTAGTAGGTGCCATCCGGAAACTGGGCAAAATCAGTATCACCCATACTTGTGGGTTCCCTGTT
>NW_015226674.1:0-847 GCF_001447785.1 Gekko japonicus | reverse complement strand
TCTTCTTCTCTTCTTCCAAGGGCCAGTTCAAGTGGGAAAATTGCAAACTGAGCACAAAATGCTGAGACTCCTTAGGGTGGAGGAAAGCTTCAAACTTTGCTACTTTGGGCGGTAGGACATAGACTACTGGTGGCCCAGATAAATATTCATAAATGATTTAAAATGCTAGGAGCGGAGCTGGGTAAGGACTGCTCGCCAGTCATCCTAAATGGCACCCTTGAAAATAACAGTCTTCCGACTGGAATAAACAGAGAGAGATTCTATAGGAAGCAAGACAGGCAGTTAAATGATACGTATTCCTCGCAAGCTGAAAACAGAAGCCATTTTGGCCCACTCATAGCAGAGGCTCTTTATAAGAGACCACAAAGGCCACTAATAACAGTAATGCATAAGCTCTTCCCCAAAACCTTTTTCAGTGGAGTGCTCTGAAGAGAGCAACTATTAATCAGATGATGGTTTGGCTATGAAAAGAAGAAGCTAAAAGCATATTTCCAATGTCTAAATAATTAATACCAATCTCAGGGCTGGCAACAAAATGGCCACCTACCACATAATAGTAAAATAAATAGGGTGGGTTTACCTTGCGCAACGCAAACAAGGTCACTGGCAGGAGTTGAAGGGACAGTGAGAGAAATTACTAGAGGACGGATGAGGGTTTTGTTAGAAGGCAAAGATAAAAGCCACCTCAGTGCATGTGGTATAGAAATTGTAGCAACTGGTAAGTACTCAAAGCGTCCGAACATGGCATTTGTATAGGGTAAAAGAAAGTGGCTGTTCCAGGATGGAATAAAGAAAAGCTACTTCTTGTCATGGGAGAAACGTTTGGCACATTTGGTCTGTGAGATGA
>NW_015226673.1:0-847 GCF_001447785.1 Gekko japonicus | reverse complement strand
CTCCGTTGTTTAGCTGTGGGTCCTGACACCTTTCTTGTTTTTGATGTTGACAGGAAGAGTATGCAACCACTAGTTTGGCCCTGTGCCCACCCACAGAACTGTCAGTGCTTCGAAAGCTCTATGTTTAAATCCCTTCTCTAAGTTCTCTTTTCGTCCTCCGCCTCACAACACATCAGCATCCCAAGAACTTAACCAAACCTGTGAGTCCTCATAATTTTTCTGTTTCCCCCATGGGCCTAGAAAGGATCTCTCACGATATATAGGAAGCTGCCTTGGTCAGAGCCGGTCCGTTTAGACCAGAGTTTATTCTGCCTAGCAACGGCACCTGTCTAAATCTCACGCATCGGTTAGGTAACCTTTTCCCAGGCCTGCTTCTTGGGAGAGTTGATTCAACAGGATACCCTAAGCACTGTCATCGTAACGGCTGCCACCTAAACTGCTCAGGGCAAAACAATGCAAAAGTGAATTGGCAGGAGAGGTAAGAGCTGTGACAGGTCTGAAAGTGGCATTTATCAGCTGCTGGGCTACGGTGTCTGTTTCGCCATCAGCCGCTGATCTATCAGGAGACATCAACGAAGCTCACAGCCCTTGAGATGACCTGGCAAAGTGGACATCAATTAGGTGACCGAGAAGGTGCGAAAAATGAAACCAAAAATGAACAACATACTAATACTGAAGATAAAAAAAGAAATTAATGCATACATTTTAAAGGAATATCGAACAATCAAATCAAAGGACCAAAAAAACCAGCTATATATGTATAGCACCTCAATACAGAGTCTTCCCCTTGTGTTGAAAAATTATTATACACGATCATGACAAACATAAGGATATCTGCCATCTGGTT
>NW_015226672.1:0-847 GCF_001447785.1 Gekko japonicus | reverse complement strand
GGATCAGGATGTAAGCCATGTTGGTATTGATTATTAATGGGGGGAGAAAAATCCCTACCTTTACCCTTGACAAACTAAGTAACTCCTCGATCTTAGTTTTCATTGCAAAGTTATGGTGAGCTTACGGTTGCCACGGCAATTTGGGGGCAAGACCAGATTATCGAGGCCTAGACATAAAGCTCCAGATCCCTCCCCGCCCCCCACTTCAGCCATTTTATAACATATATAGGAAAGTATCTCATGAATCATCTTGTGGCTATCCTCATCTGTCTGCCGTAAAACACTGAGCTATTAAGGATAAGCACATTCCCTAAGGAAGTCTATGATACAATGATTGAAATATCAAGGAGAAGAGAGAACCTTCGCTGTACGATAATCCCCAAAGAAAGGCAGCCTCCATCTGCAAAATATTATCGAGCACAGGAGACTGGATCAAGCGAGGGGGGCTCTGGTTTTTGTACAGCTCTTATAGGTATGAAAGGTCTGTGGATGCTCGGAGCCTAGAAAATTTATTTCCATTGACAATCATAGATCATCCACATTCACCCGTCTCTCCAAATTGGGGGGGGGATAATTTTTCTAAAGGAATATTAGAGATTCCATATTCTCTTTTATCTTCTTGTATTAGAAAGGAACTTGCAGGTGAGTTGTTAAGATACGGCTCCGTTTGGATGCAATACAGAGACAACTCGGGTCAGCCTCAGAGAGAAGAGGCTTCAAAGGATATAAGGCCCAGGCTAATGTTGGGGTTCTCAGGCCACCGCTCCAACCCTCCAGGGAGGAATTGGGGTCGCGGTCTGGCATGCTGGCATTGCACGAGCTCACTTCTTTCACTTCTGGTTGAAAC
>NW_015226671.1:0-848 GCF_001447785.1 Gekko japonicus | reverse complement strand
CCTCCAGAGAGACAGTGTCTGTTGTACTATGTCGAGGGGAGTTGCGGCTTGTCCAGCAGTCTCAAGCTGCCGTTGGGTTGCAGTCATTTACATTTCCGGCATCTGCGTGCAACCTTGAGAGAGTGGCCAAGCGGCAGAGCTGTTTACATATGTGCTTCCATGGGATCAACAGAGCTTTACTGGGAAGAGCCTAGCAGCTGGTCCCAGGTGTGCGGGGGACCCTCTGGCCCAGGAAGTCTGCTCCGGGGCAGCTCTTTGCAGACCCTCGCTGTGCTTCTCGAGTGCCAGCACTGCTGTGGCCTCTGGTTGGCAAAAGGTTTTCTCTTGCAGTGTGTTGAAGGGTACGGCCCTTGTGGGAAGCGTGAGGGTGTCGTGGGACCTTGAACCCCAACCTCTTTGCAACTGAACATTCAGTATTTGATCTCCTTCCTGTTACTGGAGCAGTGTAAGAATTCCTTTCCTTTCCCCCGTCCTGTAGTCCATGTTCTGTAACTAGCAAAGTAAACCAAAGTCAAGATGAATCCCATGTTTTGTTTGCTCCAGCTCTGTAAATGGCTATTTCCCTGTACTAAGAATTGTTTCTGGTAACTAAACAGTGTAGTGTCACGAGAAGTACACCTTTCCCCTTAGGTGCAAATGACTAACAGGGTGCATCGGCATGGGGGCTGATGTCTTCTTGTGAACTTCTTGAGAGGGTCACTAAATATGACCCCCACGATTCAGGGTCTCTCCTTCCTCAGTGACTTGATTGTTTGCTCAAGACTGGGTGAAGGCAGAAAGGCAGGGAGATAGAGAGCCTTACCCCTGATGCAAGGAAAAATAAAAGGTTTTTGGTGAGGGGAGGAGGG
>NW_015226670.1:0-847 GCF_001447785.1 Gekko japonicus | reverse complement strand
TCTTTATTAAAAAATCAGGCATTGAAAACATTTCCAAAAGAACCAACTGTCTGGTTGTCCCAACCTTAAATAAAATCATTTGTAATAAGTTCAGTTCCACCTTTTCCATTTGCAAAAATCCCCCAAACTTACACAAGTGTAGCCACAGTAAAAAGAATATTTTTAGATTTATAGGCAGTTTTGTAACCTTCTTAACAAACAACATACAACAGCACAACAATTTTTTAAACCAAGTGACCTCAAACATAAGGCCAACTTTCCTGGAATACCTATTAATTATATTTCTAACTATATCAAGCTTTTTCACTCTAAAGTTGCTATAGGAAGCAAAAAAAGAGGGCTCTCTTTGGCCCGGCTCCGTTTTAAGTTGCTTCAAATTTTGAATTAACTACCCTTCGTTTTATCCTTGATAATACAAGTTTTTCCCCCCCCCCATATACCATCTGCCATAAGTTTTCCCTTCTTCTTGTTGTTACTGGCTATACTCAGTAGCCAGTTAGCATTTTCCCCAATGCTGTACTTTTATCTCATAGATCCAGTATGTACATCCATACAGTTAGGAGTCCTCCAGATCCGGGGAGGCTGGTCTAGAGAAGTCAATGTTCAGTGATGCAAGAAGGCCGTATCCCGACGTTATATCCTTTGCTTGCAATCTTTGGCCTTTGTAGTTCACAGTCAGAGTGCATGGAGGGGCCCATCTATAGCGAATACTGTGTTGATTAAGTTTTTCTGTAATAACTTTGAGTTCTTTTCTCTTTTGGAGTGTTTCCAGAGATAAATCAAGGAGAACTAAAATTCTTTTCCCTTGATAGAGCAAACCTGGATCCGATCTAGATGCCTTCAAGAT
>NW_015226669.1:0-848 GCF_001447785.1 Gekko japonicus | reverse complement strand
ATGAACACATTGATAAAACATTGCAAAAAAAGTGATGTAATTATTAGTGCAGTTGTATCAAGATTCTTTTTGTGTACCATTTACCGATATACTTGAGCACATGTGTATGCTAGCAAGACACAATACAATGGGAATCCTTATGTAATCTTGTTTACAACTGCAGTAAGGTTACCTCTTTTTTTGCAGTGTTTTATCAAAGGCACATGAATGTTGGTAACATAGAAGAAACAAGTGAATTGGAAGAACTGAATACTGTGATGAACTGCACATGATTCAGTTCCAGAATTAACTCCAAAAATTCTCCTAGTTCAACTGGCATTAATGAAGAGTAGAATAAAAGCTTCTTGCCTGAGAGTCTAGAGTGCTGTTGCTAATCAGAATGGACACCTTGAGCTAGATGGACAGATGGCCTGAATCAGCATAAATTTCATATCTGAGAAATGAGATACTATTGAAAAGGAATATAAACGTCTACCTTCATTATTGCTGCATCTGTCACACCATCAGAATGTTAATTTCCTATAGTTTGCATGCATGCAAGTAGAATTTTTATGGAGGTAGACAGTACATTCATATATTTCAAATTAAGGACACGCTTGTGTTCAGTCAGTTGTGCTGCTATATGAAACCAAAATACTTGGCTAATCACAGGGCAAAGGCTTTAAAATGGTGATGGGACTAAGATCCTGCTTCTTTGTTTTAAATACACATTTGCCTGAGAGTTAAGACATCTAGAGTTGATTCTTTACAATGTTGAGACAAAATCTATGTTAATCTTGTCAACATACTTCACAGATGTGAAAGAACACACTATATCAGAATGAATTTACAGCAGTGGCTCACTTGAT
>NW_015226668.1:0-848 GCF_001447785.1 Gekko japonicus | reverse complement strand
CATGCTGCAGTACTTTAAGCTCATAACTGGCCTAGAAGTTCTGTGGAACAGTCAATACAATGGATCCTTATGTAGCCTTAAGAACTGAAAAGTGCTTCATCTTATCACATCTGGGAAATGTTCACTTGGTACAAGAACGCTCACAGCTTAGGTTCAAGAATTCCTGACATAATATATTTCTTTGGGTATTTGTAATGGTAGGGGTGGGGGTAGAATACATACTGTAATCCGAATATTCACAGAATTTTAACTGTCAACAATTCAAAGCTGAATCATCCAAATGATCACTATGGCAACACTTTGACTGTCTTGCACACCATTTGGATCAGATGTCAACATTAAAAGAATTTAATGAAAGGGAAAGGATTAACGAAAGGGAAAGGATTAATGAGAAAGATAAAGACAAGTCTCTTAGAAATTGAGTGTAAGATTATTTTTACCCTTTGATATTATGATTCTGCATTTGGGTCAAAAATAAGTATCATTTTTGTGGCTGAATAAAATATATATTTTGTTTCATCCGAAAGGAAGGCTGAGCATCTTGAATAACTTCAATCAGATGGCAAGGGAAAGGCCAACTAATATATCCAACTCACTAATTTCACTTTGAAAGGACAACTTTCTAACCTCAGAGGTGTGGTGTGCATTTCTTCATTTCATGAATAAGACAAAAGGAGACTCCTTCAAATGTGAAAATAGCTACTTAACATGTCCAGCATTAGAATCCGGTTTTTAAAACTGCCACAGAAACATTCAGAAGGACAAAGAAACCCTCTGTACTGACCTGAAAGAGCCTAATGTTCGCATTCATGTTTGATGTGGCTTATATCGGCCAAGTGAAAACAGGC
>NW_015226667.1:0-848 GCF_001447785.1 Gekko japonicus | reverse complement strand
TCAGTGTGAGCAGAGAGATGGGGTGGCTCTTTAGGGTTCTTGCCTCCCATTGATAATTTTCAATATTTGTGTAATTCCTTCTAACCCACAAAAATTGACGATATGGTAAAATATTTTTATATGAGTTGGATGAAAACTATCAAAACTTAAAAAGGAAACTCTAACGGTATGTTTTTTGTATATATTTGTCTAAATCCTATTGTCCTTTTTATTAATCATGACATCCAGGATATTGCTGTGATGTCCATTGAAATGTATTTCAAATGTGATATTATTATCCTGAATGTCAAGCCACATATGAAATTCCTGCAACTCAGTACAACTGCTTTTCCATATTAAGAAAATATAAACAGTGTATCTCCACTGTATAGATATAAATCTTTGAAGAGGATTCCTCTCTGAATATACAGATTCCTCCATGAATCTGCCCATATATAAATTATCAATTTCTGGATGCTGCCCTGAGCACCTAGAAGGTACTAGATAGTAGTTCAGGCATTATTGGAGGCCATTCAATGGGACTAATGTCCAAGTGTCCAAATTCAGCATTATCATCCATGCAAGTTCACTTGAGGGCAGGGTTTCCAGGGACCTTTTATTAGGTCCAGCTTTGAAATATAAGGGCTCTAGGGAGCTTAGGACCTTTTATGGATCAAAACCTGGAGATCTCATCAGTACTGCAGAATGTTATTCTAGCCTTCATACCTGAACCTGATAACTGTTTCTGTCCCCCAGTGAGCTCCCTCAGAGCTAGAGATATATGGATAGGCCCTTGTGTTTTCATATGTTGTTGTTACTGATCTTTTCATTTTGTCCCTGTTCATTTCTATAGCATTTTTATGTTATGC
>NW_015226666.1:0-848 GCF_001447785.1 Gekko japonicus | reverse complement strand
CGAGGCAGCTTTCGTGAGAAATCACCCCAAGTTTCACCTTGGACTGTTAGAGCTCCCATTTCTATGGATTCATTGTATTCCTTTCCCAAACGATTTGTAGCCCTAATCACATGTTACCGTGAATCCATATAAATCCTCCGTGTGTGTGCATATGCCTCTTTGTAACAGAGCAACACATGGTCGTTTTACAAGTGGAAGTAGGGACCCGCATCTACTTGCGGGGTTTGTATCACTTGTTAAGCTGTATAGTAGCTGAATGTAACATGGAAATTAATGTGCTTATAAAGAAAAAATCAATGGTACATTCTACACAGATTGCATATGCATTCACTGTAACTTGGGAACAGGACAGTGTAGCCATAACATTCACTTTTTCCATTTTTCAGTTATGTAGAGCTACACGGTCACACCGCAAATACAGCTGGCAAGCAAGTGATAAAGTTGCAACTTTTATGACAGGCAGGAAAAACCCAATGCTTAGCTTGTGGGTTCTCGCAGCTGATGTAGATTAACCCTACACCAGTTATTCAACATATCTTCAGTGACATAATGTACAAGAGGTACTTCTGCTGCTCTAGTACATCCAGAAGAGCCAAATTCCCACCGGCACAGAAAAAGAATGCTTGAAGTACACAGGTGTTTTCCAAAATGTGTGTGAATGAATATGGAGCCATAGGGATCTACCAAGCAGTGACTAAATCAAAGGCTTATCCTGTGATGGAAAAGACTGAAACTAGCCTGATTTATTGGGGGAGGGGGGGACGCTCCCTATAATTGCAAGTCTTCCTTCTGAAGACCAGCTATGATACAACCTGGGCCACAGTCAACCAAACAGCTGGGAGGCAGAT
>NW_015226665.1:0-848 GCF_001447785.1 Gekko japonicus | reverse complement strand
CAGGGCTGTTTATATTCTGGCCTGGATATGTGATAAGTCTGTTGCATGTCAATCATTATCCTGTGCTTAGGCTTGTTAGGTTAGTAGCACAATCAGATCACGATGAGCTAAGCAGTGAAATCGGGCCTTACGTTTTCAAAACGAAGCACAGGCTTACGGTCTCAGTATGAAACAAGACGCATGGGATCAGAAAGGAGGGGAAATCAAAGGGAAAGCCAAATGAATCTAAATAGGAAGGATTTGGATGCAAAACAGTTTAAGAGAGCCAAATGTCAGGTGGAAAGGTGTTCTATTGATTGGTAGCCGCAAGGGAAAGGGAATGCTGGTGTGGCTGTGTGCTTTGAAGGAGGTAGAAAAAATCATCCTCATATGAGAAATTACCTCTGTCTCCCCCTAGTTTGAGAGGTGGAAGATCTTTCTTGTTGCAGTAGGGAGAAATTGTAGAGGAGAACCTTCTGTGCACCACCTGATTGGAAATTTCTCAAGCATTAAAACCTCTGATATTTCCATACTCTTCCTGTAAGGAAGCTAACAGGCCCCAAATGTCCAATGCTTAATTCAGTTCAGCAACTCAAATATACCGAGGTCAAATAGCCAAACTCTAGGATTGTCCTATGGCACTGCCCCAAAAACTCCAGCATCTCAGCAATGGAGACGGGATTATGGAGAGCGTCAGCCCTGAAGTGCTTGCCCCTGAATCGGTATAGATGGGACTGCAAATTGCTTTCTGGGTGGTCAGTAGGCCCTCCCTGCAGAAAGAGAGGCAGAGCTCAAAATGCAGGAGAGAGGAGGAGTGTTTTATGCTTCTTCTGGTTCCCCCACCCGTGTTCCAGGCAGAGCTTTCCCTG
>NW_015226664.1:0-848 GCF_001447785.1 Gekko japonicus | reverse complement strand
ATCACGTACATCATCATGAATGTCGATTTCAGTCACTCCTTTGTTGAGCTCTTCTTGCATGCTTGAGATAGCAGCATTATTTCCAGGAACCCTGTAAATACCTGTATACTCAAGACCTCTTTCTTCAACAAGCTTGCAGCAAACATCAACAATAAGAGGAATATACTGTAGGGGAAAATCCAAAGACAGATAGTGACTTTGCAATATATGCCTTACATCTTGTGAACACAGGAAGAATTTTCAAAGTAAAATTGTTGTTGTTGTTGTACAACTGGTACCTTATTGCTTTGAGCCGGAGGACAGTCATCCAGTCTGACTCCAAAGGTCCCAGCTACAGATGGCTTCTTCTCAAAAGTTTTTCTCATAATATTGGGAATGTTTTTTCTCCATGTACCTTTGTCTTTTGGTGGGCTCGTCTCGTCTTTTTCTTAAGGGAAGAAAAGCAAAAAGGGAGATGAGATTTTTTTTAAAAAAATGGCTGAGACAGACTGAATGTGATTGAATGGTTAACTGAATGAGGTACTCCCCACAAAAATTGGGGAAGGCACAACATAGGTAGTTGAAGCACCACAACCTCAACAGCTACTATCAATACACCCACACCTCTGAAACAAGAATACATTTCTTTGGTATTAGAGTCAATGTAAGCAATGGTGCTATATACATAGCTCATCATATGCTGCTCCACAGATCTAGCAAACATGCCAAATGCAAAGTGTCTGTAATCCGAACTGGAGAAGTTGGGGTCTAAGTTGTCTGTACAGGTCTGTTACCTTTTACTGCTGATGCTTGATGTTCACATATGATGTGTCAAAAATCTAACAAACTCAGCTCATTTTCTCTTGATT
>NW_015226663.1:0-848 GCF_001447785.1 Gekko japonicus | reverse complement strand
CTAGGGGATTTCGAAACAAAAGTCTACCCCCCGTCGTCCTCGGCTGAGGTTTGGGAAACCTTTGAGCTGCCGAGCCACACAAAACCAGGCGCTCAGTCTTTCCATTTTCCTTCTCAGCGACTCCTACGACGCCGACGGTGCAGAACGTGCTGATCAACCCCTCCCTTATGGGCTCCAAAAACATCCTCATCACCACCAACATGGTGTCCTCGCAGAACGCCGCCAACGATTCGAACCCCTTGAAAAGGAAGCACGAAGAAGACGACGATTACGACAACTTGTGAAAAGGGGGGAAGTTCCGGAAGGCCCCGCGGGCTGTCATCTTTCCATTTGGGACTGGCGGTAGGGGGGTATCGCTGGGACCCCGCGAACTGTCTGTGCACGGTTTAAGGCTTGCTCCATCTCACCTGCTGGAGAAAACCGGCTGCAGCCCTTTTGGCCCACAGGCTAGAGAAGTGTTTAAAGCTGCAGGGCGGGCGGAGGAGCCTCGTCCCCTCTTGCCAGTGCCTGCCCCTTGGTCGTGAAGTCGATAAACTGGAGCCACTCCTGATTGCTCTGGGCGGCACCATTTCAAATTGCGGGCGGGACGGGGGTGGTAGAGTCATTTCCAAAAGGTCCCACCACCGACGGGATGCTCCCCAAAGCACGCTGCCTTTGCGCCCGGAAGGCGTTTTCTCTCTAACTCGAGCAAGTATTCTGCTGTCCGGTCCCCTAAATGGTAAACCCCAGCCACCGAGCGATCACAGAGGGCTTCTGCTTGTGTGTTTTAGTTTCTTTCGCTGTCAGGAGGAAGTTGGAGACTGGGCTTAAATAGGAGCGTTAACTAAGCGAATCTCAGGAGGGGGGGG
>NW_015226662.1:0-848 GCF_001447785.1 Gekko japonicus | reverse complement strand
AATGTTGAATGTACGTTCCACGCAGTCTGCAAAGGGAATGTTAAACTTCTTTATAGCCCTGAGCTATTTGCTTCCTTAAGATGCAAATTTGTTCTGGATTTCAAAACAAAACAAACAAACAAAGGAACAGATTACATATTTATAAATTCTGAGTTTCTTTTAGCTGATAACTGGATTTTAATTTATTTGTAGGAATATTTCACTCACATTTCTTGTCGCACTGCATTCAGGCCTCCTTGAAATTCATGGGGGGACCATGCATTGCAGTCACTTCTCAAAGTATTTTAGATACTGTTGCAAATCCCCAAATGAAAAGAGTTTATCCACCTGTAGCAGGTAGATATCCTTTGGAGATGTTAGTGGACAGCTTGTTCCTGTGGAGCTAAAACCTCTGTGATAACTAATGTGCTCCATTATTGCCTACTTCATTTATTGCATTTTTTGGGTCTGTTTTCTTTACTGCAACCATAATTGCTGGTTCACAAAAGATGCCTTAGGTCCAGTCATTATTTCTTAAGAGCCTTCTGCAGGGTCACACAGCTGCTACCAGTGCCCGGGGAAGAAGGAAGCTAAAGAGACTCTTTCTGCATTAGGGGAATGAAATTAGTAGATAGATGGGGAATGTCTAGTAGGGGGAACATGTACATTTGGAACTCTTTATAACACACTGTGCAAGCATTGCTGAAGACAGCACATTCTGTGGATGAAGGGGACTATCTCAATCACGGTAAAACAAAAAAGAACCACCACGAAATATATTAAAGATCATCCAAAAACAAGCTCCATTGTATTTTTTAATTACATTTTATTTTTGTACTTCAAAAAAACCTCAAGGGCAGAAAAATCTA
>NW_015226661.1:0-848 GCF_001447785.1 Gekko japonicus | reverse complement strand
AGAGTCAGGGAGCCCTGGGGTTGCTTAGATCACTGACACTGGTTCACAAGTTTCACATACCTGCCAAAGCTGGTAACTGCCCTTAGGGAAATGAAGTAGTCTGTATTTGTGTTTACTCAGGAAAGAGAAATCTTGGGGGGGGGGGTTTGGGGGGGAAATCTGGACTCTTCAAAATTGATGAAGTCAGCTCCCTACTTATGCCCGTGCATAGCAAGTTACAGCAGGGAAAAATAATGACACTTAGGCTACGTTCTTATTTATTTTATTGTGCTGGAATGCTATCAAATGAGCAGAATTTTTTAAAAGGTCAGCCTCATGACTGGATGCTTCATTGCATCCCTTTCCACACGGACTTGCCATTTTGCTGAAAATATCAGGCATATAGATCAAGGCTCCACCAAAGTGAGTTGCTTGAACTAATAGGAAAATCCCATCATAAATGAGTTTGAGGGTTACTGCTGCATAGGTTAATTGCTTCGTTACCCACAAAAAGGCTAGAAAATGAGCAAACACTCTTTGGACAGTACAACAGATAGTCCCAGGTTGCTGCTCCAGATGAACTTTGATGGGGAAAACAGTAGCAGATAAGGCTGTCAGGGCAGGCCTGGCAACCAACAGGAGACCAAGTGATGGGCACATGGTGGGGGGTGGCCACTGGTTGACAATGTGATATTGCTTCTGGGAAAATGGAGAAGATACAACACACCTCTTTAGGAATGTCAGTAGATACCAGAGAGGTCTGATGACATATCCAAGGAAAACCTAGAAGTGATGCTAGTCCTCTCTAGGGATGGGCACAAACTGCACTGTTGTGGTTCTGTTCAGTTTGTGATTCATGGCTGAACCAC
>NW_015226660.1:0-848 GCF_001447785.1 Gekko japonicus | reverse complement strand
CTGTGCGACTGAACAACAACAACCATTGTGCCAAGCAAAAGTTACACTTGTGAGCCCTTGATGCCTTTGAGAGTGTGGGTGTTACGCAACCCAGGAACCAACAAGTGTGTTCATGATTGGGTTATGCTCATAGCTTCTGAGGTTTCGCCTTATTCCAGAACCAGTAGTCCATCTTTCCAATCTATCCTGTGTCCTAGTGGGGAAGAGCTAAGCACCCAGTGTCCTATATCTAGATTCCTGAATGGAGGTTGATGTCAGAGTTGAAATGAACCACTGATGTCGACAGAAATGTTACTCTTGGATTCTGAAGGCTGGAACAATTCTTTATTTGATGCCCGACTCTAAATCTTGCATTGCAGTCCCAGTTATGGAGATTCATGTACGCTTTGGCTTGAGCATTCAACAGCACTTTTGACGTGTTTAAACTAGAGATAAATTTAAAACATTCAGCCTCAGAACTATCCATCTTCCTGATGGGAATCTGCTCTAATGGCATGCCATGGCATGGATCATTCATCATTGCCAAGTCATCCATCATGCCCCATCAGCCAATGGCCAGATGACAAGCATCCCAATCTGCATATAAGATCACGATTGGTGTTAATTGTTGACGGTGTTTATGTGACATAGGGAGGGGGCTGTTAAACCCTTCTCAAATACTCCTCGAGAATCAAAACGGCCTTCTCACTTGAGACAAAGCGTCTCTGTCGTGACGAGTGAGAGGGAGGTTCCCTTGCCTGGAACATGACATATCATTCTTCAGACATACACTACAAGGTGTTGCACAGTGCAAACAGACTTCTCTGAGTGGCCCAGGAATGGCCCAGTGCAAACCACTCAGATGACCA
>NW_015226659.1:0-848 GCF_001447785.1 Gekko japonicus | reverse complement strand
AGCCAGGTAAGACCTGGCAACCCTAATTCAACTGCTTCTTTCTGGCTCTCCCTCCCTGGTTCCTGCTGCAGACTCCCTGAACCAGTTAGGCAGCAAGAAAAGCAATTCCACAGCGACATTTCCCCCCCTTCCCGTCACTATCTGACATTCTGCAAAATTCTTTGTCATTCTAGACAAAATGGTACTTCGGCTGGATATCCAAACAATACTATTGCAAAATAAGCAACTCTTACAACAGTCTGCTTGAAACTATACTTTGAACTGATGTATTTTTTTAAGCTAACATATTACGAAAGGAGCAGCTATTTCAAACACACCCAGAAAACACTCAAGAAATAAAGGAGGTCCAAAAATTTGGGCCCTAAAGGGATGAGGGAGTGGGAGGAGGAACAGACACTGCAGCAGGTCAAAGGTTTTGTGGGACTGGACAAGACTATTTGTTCATGCTTGAAAGAAGATCTGTATTTCCATTTAACAGGAACTCATCAAGTTACAAAAAGTGTTCTCAAGCCAAGTTAGTTCTCTAGCTTTCTTCACTCAAATCACTTGATCAGCAGACGAGAAAGCAGCAGGTAGAGAAAAAGGCAAAATGCCACCCGTGAGAAAGAAGTTTATTGAGATTCTGGAAAAGGCAATGGAAGAGGGTGAAAAGATGACTCGAGATGAGATGCTGTTTACTTACGATGGGGTTGTGTACCCCACTGCTCTTTGCAGTCCGGAGGTCTTCAAGGCTCTTGAGTCCTTTGAAGCAAGGAGTGATGATGTCATGCTGGCTGGATACTGTAAATCGGGTGAGTATAATTTGTTTGATACAAAAAGAATTAGCATGAGGTGTTGGGCTGGAATGT
>NW_015226658.1:0-848 GCF_001447785.1 Gekko japonicus | reverse complement strand
AAAGTCTGAGTGTGCTGGAGGTTGTCTTGGCCTGATGTGTAATGTGGTAGTTTGGTGGACAATTCAAATAGTTTAAATTGGATAATTATGAAAGCCAGTCCAAGGTAGAACCACCTTCCTTTGGGAAATATTAATGAGACAGGTTCCACTTTGACTAAAGATACCATGCTAACCTCTGAAAGTCCTTGATTAACAATCTGATGGCCAGACAGTAGGACAGCCTATTGTACTCTGGTAAGTGTGAGGGGATCAAGCACAGTCCTACTCTTTCTGCTGGATCTGTGCCTTTTGCTATGACTAGGGCCCTAAAGCCCTTCAATGGGCTTTTGTGGTAGACACAAAGCAGTTAGATCTGACCTCACAATGTAGCAATGTGGGGAGGAGGAGAGAATAATATGGAGGTGGTGAAATAGCATTCTAATAAAGTCAGATTATCATGATGATTATTGGCCGTGAGTGTGGGGGGGGGGCTTCTTGTTTCTCCAGCTTCTCTCAAAGCCAATAGAAAGGCTAATTTCTAATTGTATGGGCCTTGACTCTAACTCAGAATAATGAACAACTTCAAATGCTATTCATAACTGAAATATTCATCATAAGGACTATATCCTTGAAAGTAAGAAATAAAAGTGTGCTTTTTAATACACTAGATGGGATTTTTATTCCACTTCATTTAAAATGATGATATTGTAACAAACTTTTGCTGTGTCAACCCCAAATTCACCCTAGTAGAACAACAACACTAAGAAAGTCAATCTATAACTAAGAGAGGAAGTCACTGATACTGGAAAAGTTGCAGGACATTAACAGACCAGCAAATGTGAAACCTAATTCTCTCTCTCTCTCTCTCT
>NW_015226657.1:0-848 GCF_001447785.1 Gekko japonicus | reverse complement strand
TCTTTCTTTCTTTCTTTCTTTCTCCCCCGAACATCCCACCAGCTCTGCGCATTGTTTTACCCACATTGTAAGGCTGCCCAGCTCCGGCAGAGCGGAGGCTGTTTGTCTCTGGCTTCGAAGACGCCTCCCGGGTTGTGTCCGCGAACGGGCTGTGCGTGGAGAAAACACCAGACAAAACAGCTCGAGCTAGTCCCGCGCAATGACCGAGAGTAACCCCGGCTGTGTACGACGGCTTAAGGCAAGCCCGTCAGCCCGGCAAGGGGGTGGGTGGGAGGGAGGGGGGAAGGGTGCAAAAATCCCTCTGGTTTGGGGAAATGCACCTCAAGTTTCAGGAGAAAAGCCCTGCAAGAAATAATTCAACTCTCAGATTTTTCTTTTTCTTGCGAATAACAGTAACACAAGGGATAAGAATAATGCAATTGGCTGATGTTTGGCTGAAGGCTACATTGTGAAATGCACTGTTTCTTCGCCCCCACCACCGTTTTTTCCCCAGTGATTCAGGGATGAGCAGGAACTGGGAGGATGGCTTTGCGAACACAAAAAAAGAAAACCCCAGGGAGCAGGGGGGGTTGCAGTGCACTTTTCCAGAGCTGCCTTCAGAACAGCCTGTCCTCTCTCACTGGCTCAGGGACATCCTATGTTTTTTAAGCAGCCAGCTGGAGGAGGCATAAACAGGCCTTTGGGACCCTCTGCAGGAGGGCTGCATTTATGGACACTGCTGCTAATGGGGACCCTCCCGCGATGCAGCTCATGGGGGCCCAGGCAGTTGTTCTTCGTCGCCTTGATGTCTGCCCTTCCTTTAAGGACAACATATATATCCCATGTGATCCTCACAGGGGTTAGGTAGG
>NW_015226656.1:0-848 GCF_001447785.1 Gekko japonicus | reverse complement strand
ATTTCTGAACCCGGAGCTGGCAACCCTACGAGGACTGGGATATTACAACTTTAAGCTCAACACAGGGCAGGGCTGTTCTGTCATAAACACCCATGGATCCCTCCACATCTTTTTATACATGCGGTGTACGATGCTCATTTGTTGAGCGCACAAACTAAGCTGAAAACCTGCATGTGAGGGAAATTTGGTTCAAGGCAACAGGAAACGGCAGAACAATCAAGGGTTCATGCAGTCAATTAGCACATGGCGAGACGGAAAATCAAAATGGGATTTTTCGCAGAGCCAAACAGGAGGGTGAGAAATTCACAATTCTCCATCCAGCTGATTCGTAGCCTGAAATTGCAGCGCCCCTGTTAGCCAGTTAACGCTCACCTACCGGGGGCAGATTCAAATGTCCAAATCGCCTTAAAATCAGAAGAGGAGGTTAATTGGATGATGATATCCCAATGGGACAAACGGTAAAATCCCCCCGGTTACCGCGCACAAAAATCAGCAAAAGATAATTAAACATCTCATCACTTGGCGCAGGCTAATGTTTTAAAGTAGTTTAATTTTGTCAGGGATGGTCCCTCCGGCAATGTTTTTTAAAAGCTTAAAAAGGTAAAAATTCTACTGAAGCACCCAGAGAGATTTACAATCTCCGGAGGCCGGCTGCTGCAAATGTGCGGCCCGCTGTCCTCTCTAGGGTGGATTGTTTCAAAGTCTTACTTTCTCACCACAAAGTTTGGGTCTAGTGGCAACAACTACCAATATGTACGGACTAGAGTTGTAAGATCCCTGGTCCTGGTGGGGGTTCCCCTGATTTTTCAGGGCTGTGACCCCCCGATTTTCAGGTGGGGAAGCCCCAG
>NW_015226655.1:0-848 GCF_001447785.1 Gekko japonicus | reverse complement strand
ATTACATGACTGAACAAGTGTGTATTGACAGATGCTTATTGGATTATGCAATGGAGTCTACATTTTGTATATTCTGCTACATAAATGCATGCATTTCAGAAATGCATTTTATTGCCATCCAGGAAGTCTTGACATGTATGTCATTTATAACTCAGGATGGAGTAATAACTTAAAAGCAAGAAGACTCACATCCTAATAAAATGACTATTACAACCTGGGGAAGTTCAGATTACAAGTCCATTTATTCAAAATTCAGCAGCATTACTAGTTAGTACATTATAGTTCAGAACTGTCCACACTTTGTCTTTAAAAACAAAGGAAACAGGAATAAAATACTACTGGATCTCCAAGGAATAATTAACCCCCCCTCAAAAAGAAACCCTAACAAGTGCTAGGGACAAGTTCCAGCAGTGAGCTGACAATAGGCAAACATGTTTACTTTGTATTATACTTAATTCTTCAGAAGATATGTTACCATTTGAATGGCTGGTTATGCAAAGTGTACATTCCATAGAAAGGCCACAATAAAGCTATTTTTTAAAAATATTCATTATCATCAGGTTATTTGGGATATGTCAAGATATATATACAGGCTGCTCTTGATCCACACAAGTGGCAATTTGTTAAACAAAGATGAATCCTTTAAAAGAACTGGTATGCAGCCTAAAAGTGTTTATTTTCATGCTTAAGCCATGACTTCATGTTAAGTTTTTATTGCCCAGTCTGGGAATTAAAAGGAAAGGACCAGTATTAGAAAGTAACGTGAAAAACAGGCTTATTATGGATTAGATGTCTTCTTGATCTCAAGGAAAAGTCAGGGTTAGCATTTTTGGACAGGGTTGTCACTG
>NW_015226654.1:0-848 GCF_001447785.1 Gekko japonicus | reverse complement strand
AAAGAGATTTGGAGTAAGGATGGAAGACAATGTGAATGTTTTGGTACTGTTTGAGTAAAAGAATGTATTCCCGAAAATCAGCAAGTGGTAGTTTTGTATATTTAGGCAGGGAAGGTGGCTCATATGATTTGCTTTCAGAAAATCCCTGATGACGTCCTTGGGGGTCAGTGGATCTCAAGCAACTGGTGTTAGGAAAGATCTTTCTTGACCTGACAACCTTGAAAAGGTGCTGCCATTTGCACTGGACGGATGGTCAGATCAGACTGCATGTCAGACCACCTCATATGCTCAGTCTGTGAGTGACAGTCAGGCATTGGAAATGATGTTACAAATGAAATAAGAGTGGATAAAGACAGAAAAAAAATAATTTCTGTAATTAACTAAAAAGCATTAGCACTGCTCTTAAAAATCTCGGAAAGGTTCCTTGGATCCCATAGGTATGGCTCTAGTTACAGAGCTTTAAGATCACTAGAACTGGGTTCCAGAGAATTTTAGCCCCTTTCTAGAGGAAACCAGTCGTACTGCAGTCCCTCTGAAATTACGAGAGTAAAACTATTGAGCAAAGTGCCTGTAGACTATTCAAGCTTACATGGGTCAAAATTGTTTTGGTGATGGTTTGTATCTCAACTCTTTCTGTTAAGTTCCTCTTTGGTGACTGATGATTCTTGGATTCCACCCCCACCCCCGACCTTTGTGCTTGCTCTGTCTGCTTGGTCCTATGGAACTAAGTTGGCTCTTCTGTAGATAACTGGGGAGAAGGGAGGTGTGTTATAGGCATCTCCTTATTTTATGTCACCTTTTGTCTTAGAATGACTAAGTCAATCAATGGGCATCACTCTTTGTCATCT
>NW_015226653.1:0-848 GCF_001447785.1 Gekko japonicus | reverse complement strand
AGAACACCCCCCAAATCCCCCCGCCGGAGTGACAAGGGGATCTGGCAACCCTACTGTGTAGCGACTGTTCTGCAGATTTTCAGAAGCTGGCACCCTAACCTAGATAATCTAGGCCATCAAAATATGACTTCTAAATAGGATGAAATGACCTGTTTTTCTTTTCCCAAATTCCACTGCTTTCCTATCTTTATTAAATTTACCTGCAGTGGTACAAAATTTAGCCACATATTAGAAGATCTGCACTTTGAGAACACTGAATTCATAGCTAGGGCTTTCCACTCCTTTTCATCTGGACGTTGCCTTTCAGAAGAATATGGTGTACTTTTCTGAGATGGGTTTTTAAGACTGAAAACTCAGTACAGAATTCATCTTCTGATTCTAAATGCCTGAATAATAACATGACCTTGTCTTGAGGCTGGCAATAAATTATTGCAGGATTAGAGCCCTGATCTGCACTTGCCATTATTAACCTCTAGGGGGTGTAATTGCAAGAAGTAAACTTAAGAAGTAAATTTAATTTGTTTGGCAATGGCCCTTCTAGAACCATCATCATAAAGCAGCTCTAATTAGAGGTGGCAATTGGAGCTGATCTTTGACTGTATAATTATGTAGGATGTTGCATGACTAGAAGGAGCAGAAGAATTCGTGCTTGTTATACCTTAGTCTCACCACTACTAGGGATAGCTATGTTGATATCTGACAAGGAGTAAATGCCCAATGGACATGTGAAGCTGTAAGGAGACTTCGGATGTAATGGCCTTGGATATGCCACAGTGCAGTACACTACTGGCCCAAGTTAATAGGGCAGATAAGTGAATGTAAAAGACAGCTTGTCAAAAGAGAGAGAG
>NW_015226652.1:0-848 GCF_001447785.1 Gekko japonicus | reverse complement strand
TTTTTGAGAGATTGAATTACTCCAAGTAACCTGAATATTGGATAAGAACGTATAAATTTGTGGATATTTTCCTTGGCATAATAGATCACGGTTGTTCAGCTCATCTCCATCGCCCATCCCGTGATCTGGAGGTTGGCAAGTCTACAAACAGCCTTTCCAAACATTGTCAGACTCAACTGATATCACATTCCATTCCATTTGGTATTTATTATGTCTTCTGCTTCTCCCCAGACATTCTTCCTGCACTGTATTTCTGTATTTTGGTGTCTCTTCCATTGGTCTATGCAGAATTCTGGTCCGTTGCGCTCTGGTTTATCAAGAGCATTTTTGCATTTCTACCCTAACCTCCAGAACATTTGCTAGCCCTCCCAGTTTTGCTGCCGCTCGCGATATAATCCACGTTTCATGATGAGGCCCCACCAGGAAATGCACATCAATTTTTCATCCCTCTGCCGGGAAGCACAATGGAGCCCCACACAATATCCAGGGGACAAAGGGATGGTACCAATAGCCTTCGCCTCCCACTCTCGGCTTTTGTGTGGCTATTTGCGAGGCTGCAGGGGAATTCAATCCCTGCCGGCCACGATGAGATGGGGTAGGGCTTTCAAAAACCAGGTGACTTCCTTTTGTGCTCTTGACAGCTACTGTATCAGCCACCCTACGAATCAAAGAGAGGATCCTTTTACAGCACAGTCAGGTGTAATTTCATCTCCAGGAAAGCCTGGCGGGAGACGAGAGAGCGCCTGCCTGCAGTGTCCTTCCCTGGCCACTGGAATCTTGCCTGGATTTAATACATGCTTGTTTAGAAGATCCTTCAGGCCTAAGAAAATCAGAAGAGCCCTGCTGGA
>NW_015226651.1:0-848 GCF_001447785.1 Gekko japonicus | reverse complement strand
AGGGTTGTTTGCATGTCTGTTTAAAAGTAACTGGGCAAGTGACAATTTTCCCTGATCTCTTCAGGAACAATTTTCTTTTCATTGTTCGTAATGGTGAGCAGAAGGTAAATGTCAAAGCCAGATGCCTGGGGCCCACGCAGAGCACATTCATCCACTGAAGTTGCAATTTCCTTCAGATGCTTTCCTGCTGCCTTAACTATCTTCTGTTCCCCCTCTGCTGCCCGAGGAGAGTGCCGCAGAATGCAGGATCACAGAATGTGCTACAGGGCAGAGGGAGGAGGCTAAGGCGGCCTCGTGTACCCTTACGAAAATGAACTGAATGTGGACTATTGTGATTAAAGGGCTCTGAAGAAATGTTAACATTTGATTTCCCCAAGCCCAAGGCTTCCTTTGTTTCTCACCTCCGGAGTAATTCCAATTACATGCAGTGAGGCAGCCTTGCGAAAATCAATTTTGTTTTGAAATCAACATGGCAAATAAGAGCCTCCCCCCACCCGCGGTGTGAGCTTGTTCACTTGAAGCGTGGTACAGGCATTCAACTGCTCAGAAATATGGTACCTGCACACCTCTCAATTTCAAGCTGCCATTGTGCACATGCATCTATGACAGGCAGAAGGCAGGTGCCATTGACTGACGTATTGTGACTGAAATGCTATTGTTGTGCCGAAGGAAGAGGGGTTTCTTTTGGGGGGTGTATTCTATTTAACTCTTTTGCTTCCTAATGATCACTTGCCGTTTCCAGAGCTAGGAATATAGGACACACCTATCATTATCATTATCATATTTGTTAATCGCCCTATCCTTGCTTGTGCAGGGATACAACTGTATAGAAAAATTGCTTTCTGCTT
>NW_015226650.1:0-848 GCF_001447785.1 Gekko japonicus | reverse complement strand
TGTTTGTTTCTTTGTTTAATTAAAATATAATTATATAAGGGATGAGTGCTTATCCATATATCAATACTTTTTTTTTGGGGGGGGGCTGCAACCTCTACTAGACCTTCTCAGCAATTCCTTCTTGCATTATTCCTTTAAAAATGCATATGGCCCCTTGAGAACGCACAGGGCATTCAAAGAGACCTCCAATACATAAAAAGCAACAATACAAAACCACACTGAAAAGCAGAATTAAAATGAAAGCAGCTTTGGTGTGCCTAAAATCTTCACTGACAATTTTTATGTTCCTTGGTTTTCACAGCATGATGCCCTGTGATGAAGCAGAACAATGAGATGGGCTGCTCAAGGAGAATTCATTGAGGCCACTTTTAACAGAAGAAGACAATCACTAAAGCAGGCCTGTGGTAAATCAAATCTCAACTGAAGGCTTTTAGATGTGTACTTAGGGAAAGCCTCCCAAGGAGAAGAAACCAAATGTAATTCAATGTACTGTCCCAAGAAAAAGGGTAATTAGTTTATATCCTGTCTCTGATAATATCAAACATGGTGTTTTGCTTTTGTTCTAGTTCTTATACTTTGGTAACACTAATTGGCCCTTTGAGCTCATCATTATCATCATAATTATGTGTTACTTATGCCGTGACTGTCCCTGAACTTACAAACCATGCCCCACAGACTGACAATCTAATCAAGCACAATTCACAAGGGAAAGGGAATTAGGAGGGAAGAGAGAGAGCTCATCCAAAATGGTGGGTGAGCAACACTGGGCAGATGGGTAGAACCCTATTCTGAAATAAGGAAAACTGAATCACAAACATGTTATTGCACCTTGGCTATGCTCAGTGGCA
>NW_015226649.1:0-848 GCF_001447785.1 Gekko japonicus | reverse complement strand
ATTCTCAGAAGTGCTGCTGGTAGCAATATATCTAAGATGATTATAAACTTGGCCATACTAGAATGGTAAAATGAAGCATTCACTGTTGTTTTACCTAGATGTGGGTTTGTTAGATATTGAAAATCATGAACGGAGTAGTCCCTTAGTGGATTGCGTGCAGAAGTTGTCTATGAGGAACTTTGTATCTATGTGCAGTCCCAAGATGGCTTCTGGGCTTTAACTCAAACTGCTGTAACTGCTGCTGGGAAGCTTGTAAATGGGAAATGTAGCAATTCCAATTATCTTCCTTTACTGAATTAAAGGTTTTTTTGGTGGGTGGCATGGTGGATTCTCAGGATCAAAAAGACCTATGAAATCCATGTTTTCTTTAAGAACTTGTACATATTTAACTGGAGTCGGGGGTCTGTTCACAGTTATATAAAGCCTAAGATATTCGTATCTCAACAATGTGTTGCTGTGTGAATGGATAGAAAGATAATGAAACTCGTTTTCTGGCACATAATGTGATGTGAAAATATCCACTCGAATGCATACTATTATAATACTTGGTTTAGAGGTAACAGTCATATAATGCTAATACAAAATGTGGCGTAGAACTGGAAGTGTTTGTTCGGCATCATAGATACGAATGCTTTTAAGCATATGTCACACATATTACTGTTTGGCCATATTCCTGTTCACTGTCTTCTTACCTATTTTATAACGGACAACATTTAATAGCTGCTTGGCTGGAAGAAATTAAACCGATCATCTTTCCCATCATGAATATGGAGTGATGGAAAAGTTTCAACTGTTGAATTTCTTCCTGCGATTTAAAGTCATCAGGGGGTTCATAAGAGCCCTGATAG
>NW_015226648.1:0-848 GCF_001447785.1 Gekko japonicus | reverse complement strand
ATGAGTAGAGGAGCTATGTACGAGCGCCACATTGGCCTTGTCAATAGCCACACCCCATTACTTACTTACCCTTGTGTGTCAATAGCTGCCAAGAAGAAACTATCAACTTGTTTCTTTCTATTATGGCATTTGAAGTATATGAAATTGCACAAGTATATATTGGCAGGCCCAAAAGCTAGCACAGTTTTAAGATTTATGTGCAAGATTAAATCTCATTCTGGACAAAGGTGGATCTGAAGTTATGGTTTCAGACCCATGCAACTACAGAATCAAACTGACACGGCCCAAGGTTATCAAATGGAGAACATTTTTGATGTGTTTTTTTAATATTGTTTTGTATGATCTCTTTTAAGAGAAGTCAGTGGTTTTTTTAATGAACACCCACATGTCAAGTTTAAAATTATTTTTTAGAAAAATACGTAATTCAACCGGGTCCAACTATGTCTTCCCTGGCTTTCATCTGCTTTAAAGAGGTCCTGGGGGATATACAGTACAACAGAACATCCAGTACTTCTAGAGCACAGTTAAAGTGACTGGTCTAAACAGGAAGCTGGCATCTTAATATACTCTTATAACTCTAGATGCAAACATCCAGGTATGAACCTGATTTTATTGGCCAACTACCATAATGTTTCTGGACAATGAAAAGCAAATACGGTACATCCAACAGGCAAACACCACATTGGGCACCAAGGCTATGTTCTAATGAAAAGAAATTGGTTTCATGTGCCACAATGGGCATGAAAACATTCTAACTTTTTGGCCTAGTCATCACGTAGGATTACTCCACTTGCCAGGCAACCAGTGTGGCTCAGCCCATGTACTAGTATTCCAACATGCAAATTATA
>NW_015226647.1:0-848 GCF_001447785.1 Gekko japonicus | reverse complement strand
CGAGGTAAGTCGATTTGGCAACCCTATGTTGGGCTGAGGTGAATCTCTCTGAGCACTGCAAGGGAAGATCAATAGTGATGGACAGGATTTCTTTCACAGATACCACTAGTACTCTTCTTACGGAGGAAACATTGATAAGCTTTTGAGAAAAACCAAATTTCAAAACCCACAATTCTTTGTTTACAAATGACACATTGCCCTTCTAAGTGGCTTTCTGGCAGACCTCTCCGAGGCGCTGGTTTCATTTCCTTTTTGCCAGTTCACAGAGCACTCAGCTTGTTTTCTTGTTTGCTAGATTCATTTTATGTCACCTTTTTGGCATGATATATTTGAGGTGAGCTTCAGTAAGCCATCTTGGTACAATGGTCAAAGGATAAAGTCAGACTTGTGGGCCACATGATGGCAATTTGTGCTTCCAGACAGATATATCAGAGCAACCATGACCTCTTGTGGTTAAACATAGTCCTAGAATCATAATTTTTGGCTGCTCAGAGCCAGATAGACACATGTAGCGCATGTGTACTGCATACATTCATGTGTTGTTTGTGGTTAAATTTGTATCTGGAGCTGTGTAAGTGGCTTGTGTCATAAACTGATCAAATCTAACAACATTTAAATGGTGATCACAACTTCATTTTAAAAACACAAAAAGCCAGAAGAGTTTAAAAAACAGACCAAACCATCGAATTTTATATTTTGTCCACAGTTCTTTCCTCCTGAAGGTGGCAATGGATAATATATATATATATTGGGGGGGAGTACTCAACACAGAATTGAGCTTAGTAAACAGAGCTATTTTCCTGAGGTATGAGACAGTCTCTCCTCATGTCTCAAAATGGCTACAGTAC
>NW_015226646.1:0-848 GCF_001447785.1 Gekko japonicus | reverse complement strand
TGCGGTGGGAGAAAATGAAGACATGCGGCTGTCTTCTTATTGTGAGTCGAACTATTGCTCTGTCAAGGTTTCCATTATCTACTTTGCCTGGCCGCAGCTCTCGGGTGGGTCGCAGACTGACTTTTATCACGTTGCCTCCCTGTAAACTGAAATGCCAGATACTGAACCTGAAACAACCTGCGTGCAAAGTTCCACTGCTGAGCCATGGCCCATCCCTGATATGACTGTCTGAATTTTCCTTTTGTGGGCCTCTTGAACAGATCTAGAAAAGTACAGATCAGATTGCTTTTTTGAGAAAAGGTGGGGGAGTCAGGAATGCGATTCGAGGCACCCGCCAGCGTAATCCTGCAAGGGCGAGCGACCAACCTCTGGAGCTCCATGCTGCTCCCGGGCATCCTGTCCTGCTCGCTTTGCATTCTGGGTATGTGCTGCCACGCTCCCTTATTTCCTGAACGGTGTCCAAGGCTGATTTCCTACATGTTTGAATCCCGCCAGCCTGACACAGCCTGCCCTGCCGATGAAATCACCAAGTTGGCTGGCTCTTTGTCTGAAAAACAAGACTCTTTTCTTTGGGCCTTTCATGTACGAAAAGGACGTGGATTCTCCAACACAGGCAGACCCCTGCCAAGTTCCTATGGCCCTCTGTCCGAGTAAGCCGATGCTGGGCTGTGGATTGAGCGCAACATTAATCGATTTTAAACACTTAGGAACAAAATTAAAAGAGAAGCAAATCACCCCCCTCCTTTCTTCCCTTTGGTTTACTTTACAATAAAGATGTCCATTCAGCTGCTAATATATATATATACAGTCATGGCAGTTACAGAGAGGGGTTTAAAGCCAGGAAGCAC
>NW_015226645.1:0-848 GCF_001447785.1 Gekko japonicus | reverse complement strand
TGGCATTCTCAAAGTATTTAAACAGCACATGAGAATGACAAGCACACTCTGAGTGATGGGGAAGATTCACACTCTGCAACTAATTATGAATTTTTTGGTCACCAACCTGACTTACATCAACCATCATTTATTAACAAGCATATTTGTTTGTTATATAAATATCATTTTAATGGATGCTCCCGCTAGCAACCAATTAATTATTTGAAATACATCTTAAAAGCATAAGGTTTCAATTAATGTAATGAAATATGAGAAAAATCCGAGATGCCTAATCATTAGTGTGTTTACAGTTTCCTTTCAAATCAAATCATGGCAGTGGTCCCATTGAAATAATATTATTTGGAGCAAGCCTTGATAGACAGCATATAGACATTCAGTGATCTCTGTTTAAAGCAGAAGCAGATTTATTTATGAAGGCCTTGCAAAGTCACCATTGTGTCCTGAAAAGATCATGTGTACACTGCAAGGAAATGATGCTATGTGTTCAAAAGCCACTTTTCACAGACAGTTTTTACCAGCAAGCCTCTCCACTGTCCAGACAGAACGCAGTGTGAAAAAATAACATCCCAGGCCTTGACACTTATTTAAGAAAACAAGATGGATGCTACTAAAATATATCACTTGTTACCTTTAGGTGGGGGGAATGCACTTTTCATATTGCGGGGAAGAAATACTCCAGGTCAGCATTTCAGAGAGCTTTCCTTATGCTCTCACTAGGGCAAGACAGCAAAATCAACCTGGGCTCTGTAATAAAGCAAATTAAAACATTCATCACTCAAAGACCAGGCCTTGCTGCTACCTACATTCTTTCTTTTCAGCATGGTTTATGTTTCAACTAGGATTTGGGA
>NW_015226644.1:0-848 GCF_001447785.1 Gekko japonicus | reverse complement strand
ACCCCATCTGATGCAAGGGGTGGAGTTTTGGGGAAATGATTATGTTTAATGGCAATGGGGGTGGCCTCAAAAGGTGCAAGATCCCTCTAGCCCTGGTAGATCCGGCATGGGGGTGACTTCCCAGTGGCACCCTGGGGCACAGCTGGCCTGTCTCTGTGGCCACAAAGGCATTTCTATGAGGCCATGAATATCGCCTAACTGCAAAGGGTCAGGGCTCAAAGCAGCAAGACGTAAGCTGACGAGGGTGGTCTCTGATGCCCGCACCCGTGCTCCTTCTCCACGCTCCTAGAGACTGGGCGTACAACCTTATGCGCATGCTGGTGAGCCACAGATGCTCCGCCAAGACCTTTCCCTTCCTTTCTTACCATTCCAAATCATGCCGGTTTGCTTGGCACTTGTGTCACTTTGTAGGAAATGTTATATAAATTGGCCACTTTTGAATTTTTACTGGAGACTCCAGACCCTTAAAGATTAAGATTTCCTTAGAAAAACTGAGTGTCTTCTTTCCGGACAACGGCTTCTGGAGCCAGCTTAATTTTAAAAGATAAATATTAGGAAAGTTTTCTTTTGTTGCGATCAGAGCCCTTTCTACATTCTGAGCAGGTGTTCAAATACAATCTCGGTATAATGGTTGGGGGGGCATTTGTGAAAAGAATGTAAGTCTATAAGCAGAAATCCATCTTTTAACAAAAGGTATTCCACTGCACACAGTAACAGCAGAGCTACAGTACTTGCTTTGCCCTTACTTGGTCATTAACGCCAATTGCTAATTAATGGGGAATCACTGCAGCAGATCACCTTGGCCATTTCAATGAAGAGTGTCACAAGATCCTGATGACTCCCCCTTG
>NW_015226643.1:0-848 GCF_001447785.1 Gekko japonicus | reverse complement strand
CAACATGGCTGCCCACCTGGACAGATGCCACTAAACTGTCCTTCAACTGTACAGATGCTGGGGAGGGGGGAGGAAATTTTAAAAATGGCCAAGCTATTAAAGCGAGCAGATATATTCCTGGCATACTCTAGTGGGCTCTTAATTTAACATGCTTCTTTCCACCGATATTCTGATATGCGCTAACACTACTTCTGCACATTTTTTTGCACACTCCTACGTTACTGAAATTAGCCTCTAGCTTTCAGTAAACATTGTATTTTGGAGAGCGGCTGTAATCTAGGCTCTGCAGAGCCAGAAGAGATATTCTGCACTTCCGTTTCAAACCCTTTTTCTCTTCCCCTATTTATAGCACATTTTGAGAGGAAGTGGGATAGTTATTGATCCTGGCTAATATTTTTCCCCCTCTCACAAAGAAAAAAAAACCATGTAATAGCATAATACTAATGCCCCATAGTTCAAAGAGTTACATTATCCAAATGGCATATTTTGGGAGAGGGAAAATTTGGGGTTTGCTATTTTTTTTTACCTGAAAATGTTTTTGACTATTATTGTAAGTTGGCCTTGAACCATGAGGAAAGGCAGAATATGAGTATTTTAATGAAGAAATTGCAATTGTTATAACCAACCTGCGAGATACGCATTACCCAAGTAGGGGCTAGCAATGTTCAGAAATGCTTACTTAAGGTCTCCTAATGAGTTTCTGGGCATCTGTCTTCCACAATCTTACCCACTGCACTGGCTGAACCTGCCCAAGGACAGCTCAAGAATACCCATTCTTTCGTCCATTTCAACCTAACACAGCACATTTAGTCAGGACTTTTTTTCTGGGGAAATGTGCCGGAACGGAG
>NW_015226642.1:0-848 GCF_001447785.1 Gekko japonicus | reverse complement strand
TCTCTCTCTTGATCAGTCTCTTCCTCTCTGTTCTTTCAGGTTCAAGCCGAACTCAGGCGCAAGTGGCGCAGGTGGCACATGGAGAGGTTCCTGGGGTCCGACACGAAGTATCACAACCCTTCCTTGGGGAGCAACGGCACAAACTTCAGCACCCAGATCTCCATGCTGACCAAGTGCAGCCCAAAGACGCGCCGGTGCTCCAGCTTCCAGGCCGATTTGTCCCTAGTCTGAGACCGGGCGACGGACAGGCGGGGTGGAAGGGGAGAGTGGTCAGCGCACCGGAGCGTTTGGTTTAAAGATGGAGAGTGGTCTGTTTAAGACAACGTGCTCCTTGGCCAGTCGGACCAAGGGCAACATACTGGAGAAAAGCCACTTTCGGTCCTGACTGTATACGTGGATGGACTCGTTCCTGTGGTCTTCCCAGACCTCAGAGCGTCGGCGTCGGAACTGCTCGCGAAAACGTGTATTACAGACAAGGAGAAAACCTGGCTTTCTTCGCAAGGACCCATCAGCAGGCACCGTGGCGCCCACGAGCGCCACGTTGGGGACTCCTGGAGTAGACTTTGCCGCTACCAGTCTTTTGACAAACAGAATATTTTTTTTTGTAAAAAAGAAAGACAGAAGAATATACATGAGCCAGTGAAAAGAGAAGGATCTGTGACCTGATAACACAAAGGATTTGCAGGAATTCTTTGGTACAGGATCCACTGCTTATCACCCAAATGGGTTTTCTTCCCTTTAGGTCAACTTCAGATGACATCATGGCTCCAGAGCCAGCGAACCCTTCTCTGTTGCTTTCCTATCAGAAGCTTTAACTGTGTCCCACGGCACACCCAAGATGCTGTTCT
>NW_015226641.1:0-848 GCF_001447785.1 Gekko japonicus | reverse complement strand
CCTGGACTCTTGCTCTTTTCTAATGCTACGGACAGGCTAACGCAGCAACTCATCTGGATCTCTGGCGGTCCAGTTTCACCTCTATCTGGGTCGGATGACACTTGTGCCTGCTATTTTAAAAAATAAAAACCCACTCCGTGTTTTTTTCTCATGCCGAGTGTATAATTACAACCACAACTGGGCGAGCGCACATGTGAAACGTCTGATTAAAGTTCCATGGGCACAATGTGATTACGGGTTGAAGCACGCCTGGTGTGCACTTGAGCGGGGCTATTCTAGGTAGGCCGACCGAAAGACGGAGGAGGACAAAATCGTCCTGGGAAGCCAAAGGATACGCTGCCAAAAGGCAAACGCTTCATAAGCAGCATCCTGGTGACCCAGTTACCTAAGCCAAAATAACCTCAGTCGGGGAAGAATTCTCTGCCTCCAATGTGGTCGGATCCCAGAAACCCGTTTGCTTGGGAGGAAGCCATGCTTTTCATTCCAGTGGAACTTATTTCCAGGTTAAGCATGTTTAGGATTGTAGCCTTTAAACGCAAGGCACAGGGGTTCCTAAAGCGGATACGCTTTTAAGAACGTATAGAAGTATTTCAGGAACCCGCTGCTTTATATTTACGGAAACGGCTTCCGGCTTACAAGCAAGTATTTATAACAGACGGTGCCAGCAATCGTACAGAAGAGCCTTACGGTGTTTTCTTCAGCCGAAATAGTCGAATCCCTGCCTCCGGTGACGCTTATGCTCTAAAATAGGCACTGGGGGGTGGTGGGGAGTGGGAAATACAACTAAGTGAGAAAGGAAAGGCAGGAACAGGAAGGCGTACGGCCAGTGCAGTTACAGGGATTTATAA
>NW_015226640.1:0-848 GCF_001447785.1 Gekko japonicus | reverse complement strand
GTCTCGACACTGGACGATCAGAGAGCGTTAATGCCAGAGGTGGGTGAGAGAGTTAGAGGAATGAGGAGTCCCTTTCCAAAAACCAAGGGGGTTGAGAGAAGAACAGCAAATTAGCCGCCAATGATAGTGCAGTCTTGACTCGGCCCAAGATCGGCTCGATACTTGGTGCTGAACAGTCAGTTCGCACTTCCCCGGTGCGTCTGAATTATCTGCCGCTAACACCAGGCGGTGACGGTGTTTTCTAAGGTGTTCCCATAACCCATTGCTGAGCTACAGGGAACAAACGCATTCCAGGTCTCTTCAATGCGGACAGAATGTGCCGAGCGAGCGCTCACCTGGATTGCCAAAGAGATGTTAAAGGTATCTATCGAAAGAATGGCATCTCAGCTCAAGGTCTGCTTCCTAGCTGCTGACAGAACATGCAGCAATGGAGCAAGCTTGGGCATATGGAGGTGAAACCCCAGGAATGGACTTTGTTATGTTCTTACCACAGGTGTGGTCTTTGCTGTCTACAAGGGATTTCCTTGGTAAAGATTCTTGCCGGCTTTACTGGCTTCTAAAGAAGTCTCTCTCTTCTGGAGCTGACGTCTGCTGAAACTTGCCGAAGAGCTGCCACAATCGGTTAATCCCCCAACTCTGCCTGGCAAGGGAAAAGTTCCCCTCCGCCACATATATAAAAAATACCAACCTTCTACAATTTCTTTAAATATACTCTTAAAAAATATTGTACATTTCCCCTTCTGCAAGAACCAAACTTCTTTTGTGAAACCTAAAGTACACTCAGGAAAAAGAAAGACAGGGTACTAACTTTAAGCAGATCGGACACAGAAAACAATGTAAGACAAGCC
>NW_015226639.1:0-848 GCF_001447785.1 Gekko japonicus | reverse complement strand
CCCCCCGAAATGACCTCTGATTCTATGAAAATAAGGTCATGGGACCCCTTCTGTTCTGGTGATGATATAGAATCGGACAAATGCCAGTTGATATACCTACAGTAGGTAAAGGAGAACCTCCCAAGATAAGAGACAGCCAAGGCCACTGACAGAATCCATGCACGCACACACTCAGGAGTGGTCTAAATGCTTTGTCAGGCGACGGTGATGTGTTGCTCTTGTGTTTGCGGAAGGGAGGTTGTGCTCCCGACTCCCGAGTGTTTCAAAAAGCCTATACAAAATGCAGTGGAACGGAGCAAGGAAGGGGCTTATAGCCGTAGCCCCTGCTTATGCTGCCAATCACCGGCCCTCGGCGTGTGGCGAGAGCATAAGCTATGAGTCATGGAACTAATTCTTGAAATGTATTTCATACTCCGCTGCCAGCTTCATCAAGCAGGGCTGAGCACCCTCTGTCAAAGTGAGATGGCCGCCCGAAACCGTCATCCCTCACCTTAATAGCGGGAGGGATTAATTTAGCCCTCTCTTTATTTGTAGGCATCAACCAAATAGGTTTGCTGTTGGATTACTCAGCAATCTCATTTTTTTTGTGTGTGTATATATATATAGAAAAAAAAATGAGAGAGCTCTGGAGAACCTTGAACCAAGAGCATGTTTCTTATATAGTTAGACACTCCATCATTGCTAAATATGCCTTCCAGTGACTGAAAAGGTTGTCTCCAGAGTCCAGACCCTTGAGTCAGGAGAATTCTTGCATTGGGGGTTGGGGAGATCTATAAGGCTAAATGAATAGCCCATCCCCACCTTTGCTCTCAAAGGATGTAGCCCAAGGGTATTTTTTATCATAAGAT
>NW_015226638.1:0-848 GCF_001447785.1 Gekko japonicus | reverse complement strand
CACACATTCAGGCAAGCAGCAGATCCAGTCTTTGGGGGTGGCACATCCGTTTCCAGTTTCCATGCCCAAACCTCTCGCATTGTGTTCCTGTCTCCTTGCCACCGTCTACCATCCTCCTCCTTTGCAAAATGCTCTGCAGAGTCCATGCCAGGGGGTCGTAGCTTATGTGAGTGGTGTAAAGCTGTAGAAAAAGTCCATTACCTTGTTTTGAGCACAGAAGAGACAAATGACAAATTGATTCCTGTTAAAACTGGACCAAAAGACTCTCTCCTGTTGGTTAAAGAGGATGAAGAGAAGGGCTTGCTTTTCTACAAACAGCCAAGCATGCCCTAAGTTTTGCATGAAACACCTGCAAGTTTCTCTTCTCTTTACCAGAAGCATATGGGGGGGGTGAGCTCTACTCCCGTACAGAAGCACATGGGTTGGATTCAAGACAAGCAGCAGAGACTGAGGGGGAAAAGACCCAGAGAGGCAGCCTTGCCAAGAGTTTTTTTCCTTCTCTTATAATAATTCCCCGGAGAAAGAAACATCACAAGCCTGTGGTCAGGTATCTGTGGCCTTCACATCGCCAGGTGGGCAGAGGGGCATAGTGGTTGCAGTGTGAGACCACGACTAACAGGATCTGGGTTCCCGACCCGTATTGGCTACGAAGCTCACTTGGTGTGTGAACTTGAACCAGACTAACCTACCTCGTAGGACTGTTGTAAGGGTAACCTGGAGGAGGGGAGGACATAAGAGCCCTGCTGGATCAAACCAGTGGTCCATCTAGTCCAAGGTCATCTCTGAGGTTGCCGCCTCCTAGCCGTGGCTTTCAGAGGTGAACTGCCTCTGAATGTGGAGGTTCACTT
>NW_015226637.1:0-848 GCF_001447785.1 Gekko japonicus | reverse complement strand
CGCATACATTGATGACATTATCATCTTTAGCCCTGATTGGAATACACATGTGCGGCATCTACAGGAGGTGTTATTAGCCTTGAAAAAGGCGGGATTGACCGCTAACCCAAAGAAAAGTTTTTTAGGATTTACAGAACTGAAATACTTAGGGTTCATTGTAGGAAACAGGGTCCTTAAACCACAGACGGAAAAAGTAGTAGAAATTCAGGATTTTCCCCGACCTTGTTCCAAGAAGCAGTTAAGACGATTTCTAGGTCTTGTGGGATACTATAGTCGGTTTATTCCCAGCTATGTGGCCAGGGCTTCCCCATTAACGGACATGTTACGGAAATCATGTCCTAATGTACCGCAATGGGGACATGATGCTACATTAGCTTTCCAAGACTTACGAGACGCTCTGTGTGACAACGTAGTCTTATGAAATCCTGATTATTCCCTACCCTTCGTGGTACAAACTGACGCATCTGCTACCAGTCTGGGGGCGGTATTAGCTGAGACTATTGAAGGAGTTGACTGACCTGTCTTATTTTTGAGTAGGAAGCTGTCGGAGATGGAACAACGCTATTCTACGATAGAGCGAGAAGCCTTAGCCTTGAAATGGGCCATCACCTCTCTTAAGTATTATCTTAGCCACGCTCTGTTTTCAGTCCTGACCGATCATGCGCCTTTACAATGGCTCTGCCACATGAAAGATGCGAATGCTTGCATACAACGGTGGTATCTCTCTTTGTTGCCTTACAGGTTTACCGTGGATCATCGGACTGGAACACAACACACCAACGCCGACTGTTTATCCCAGCTTTTCGAGGAGCCGGTTGGCCCCCAGAATAAGATGCTAAGGGGGGAGG
>NW_015226636.1:0-848 GCF_001447785.1 Gekko japonicus | reverse complement strand
AATTTAAAATATAAATAAATAAATAAACTTAAGACCGCTACGGTTTTCAGATCGGAGGCCGGAGACCTACCTCAAGGCCCGCATCTGTGATGGTCGATCTCTTAAGGCTCACGGACTTCACTCCTTTCTTGGACAAAGGGTAGTTGTCGATGAACTCGCAAATGTCCAGGTCAGAGACTCCGACCAGGCAGAAACCGTCAAAGCCCCTGACGGCGAACCCTTGGAGGTTGACAAACTCTTTCTCCCCGTTGGGCAGGATGTTGTAGAGCTCTTTGGTGTGCAGCACTGGCGTCAGGCCCACCCAGAATTTGGGCTGGTACAAGACCCTCCTCCACGCTTTACACACCTGGGCCAGGACACACTTCTCGCAGGCGGAGAAGTACCAAAAGAGGCGGTTGAGGATCTTCTCGTCCACAGCCAGTTGCCTCTCGGCAGGGGAATTGGGGAACCCCTCTAGGGAGGAGACTTCCCCGTTGGTCGGGGAGATCTCGCTGGAGTGGAGTCCCACCACAGCGGCCCCAGAAGGTGACGGCGCCCCGGATAGCGCGGCCAAGGATAGCGGCGAAGCCAGGCTGGGCATGGGCAAGTCACTGTGATTGGCTAAGGCTGGACTGATGATGGCAGGCACAGAAGAAGGCTGGCACAAGCGGTTTTTCATTGCGGGCGTCCCTTTGGTGATGCTGGCGGAGCCGAGTCCATTGGCCTGGGCGGGGATTTTCACTAGCCCGTTCCGGGGTAAACATGGGGGTTTGGTGTCACCGTTGCTCTGGTTCGACATCTTCCAAGGTCACTCTGAAATACAAGGGAGAAGGGCGTTAGCGGGGCCAGTCCCAGGTTTTGGGGGCCCC
>NW_015226635.1:0-848 GCF_001447785.1 Gekko japonicus | reverse complement strand
CCCTTTATCCTGCTGCCTTTCTTTCCATGAACAGAAGAGGCTTACGATCCACATCATTGTCTGTTGTTATACTAACATAAGTTTAATTGCAACAATCATGTAAATACTTGTGGTGTGATCATGTGCACACTTCCACTGAAGTCACTGACACTTGGAGCCTTTCATTTGGTGTGTTCAAAATGTGCATTGGATGGATCTATGTGGAATTTGGGATGGGATTAAATAGTTTTGAGGAGTGATCCTTCACCTGCGCAACCCACAATTCCAGCCATATTTACTGTGCTGTCCTGAAGCTGGAGACTGTTGGTTGCTTGGGTTGAGTGATGAACCGAGCCCAAGACAAGGCAATTTACCTGGTTGCCCATACAGAGCTTTAGTGAAACATTATGGTGTTTGAGAAAAAACAACAACAAACATTTCTTCTTCTTTGATGGTTGAGTTTAAGTTTTTTGTATAACAAAACTGGAGCTATGACAAAGTATGTCATATAATTACATACCACCAGTCACTGTTCCAATTTGGTCATGATCCATTGGCCCTTAGGAAGTCTGTAGGATCTATGATATATACCCCATGAAGTAGCACCAAAGATGAAAAATGGTTTGGAGCAATTTGTGTCTATGAACAAATTATGTCCCCATTACTTGAACAATGCATGATAGTTTAATGCAGAGTGATTTCTGTACAGCCTTATCCTTCATACAGGACAAGTTTGGAGCTTTGCAAGAAATCATGGGGAAGGGGGAACAATGTGCTCTGAAAATCTGTCTTTCCAGGATCATTTGATCTTGAGAAGGCTAATTTTTCTCCCTCCCTCACCATTTTTTCTGTTAAACTGGCTCTCAGCT
>NW_015226634.1:0-848 GCF_001447785.1 Gekko japonicus | reverse complement strand
TAGTACCTGACGAGGTTGACCCCCATAGCAATATTCCGGTCACAGCGGTAGGTATCGAAGCCCTCCGAGCGCAGCGTCAGCTGCACGAGCGAGACGTGCGAGGAGTCCATGCTCTGCAGGCTGATGCCGCTGGAGCCCAAGTCCCAGCAGGCTTCGGTGATGAGGTCCTTGAGGGCCTCCAGGACCTTCTTCAGAACTGAACCTTGGATGAGCCTAGCCTCGAACATCTTCGCAAGAACAGGGCAGAGAAGCACGGAAGTAAACTTTACACTAACGCCAGAAAAGAAACCCGGCGATCAATTCACCCAGAAAAAGTGGCGGCGACGCGCGAAAAACGGCCCTTATATTTGCCCTCGCTCCAGATCTCCGCCCCCGTCCCTTTTAGCTCCACCCTTCGCTCCTTCAAGAACCAATCGCTGGCTGTCACAAAGGAGGGGACGTTTCAGTGAGCGGCTCGGGGTCCCGCCCACAAGTAGATGTCATAGATTTCTCCCGCTAAAACTCTTCGAACAAACTGGGCTCTAGTCCTGCATCACGTCAGAAAACGGTGAACCAATCGCCGCTCAGTATTATTGCTTCCGGGTCTCCTTGTGCCTCGAAGGAACCAATCATGATTAAGGAAAGTTCTCTGTGTTCTCTGTTTTCCCCTCCCCGGCCTGGTGAGTGAATGCTGGAAGAGGCTTTAACTAAGGACACTCGACACGTGCTGCAAACCCCGGAAGAGTGTATACTTTGCTGGCTATCTCTGAGCTTGTCTGGGCATGACCTCTTTGTTGTATGGCTCATAGGCGGCTTAGAAAAGTGCGTTTCGTGGAAGTTTCTATACCGGTTTAAATCATAGTTTGAGT
>NW_015226633.1:0-848 GCF_001447785.1 Gekko japonicus | reverse complement strand
GGCTATGTTAATGAGCATGCATGCACACGGACAGGCACTGGACCTATGTCTGCCCCCACCATTAGCCAGCCCATCCGCAGCCTTGGCAGCATTAATGCCAGCACCTTGCTCAGTTCCACAAGCTCGGTAAGAGTTCACACAGAGTGCCAAACACTGCAGGCCCACAGGTTTGAGAGGCCCACCCGTCTCTTCCCGCACCCCACCGCTCTCTCTCACCCCATCCCTTTCCCTGCACACGTGGTCTGCGTGCAGGCATTCTGCTTTGCAAGGACTCCTTCGCCTCAACAGCTGCTCATAATTATAAGCAGCCAAGAAGTCTAAGAGACCACACGTGTAACATTCAGCAATACACCAGGCAGATAAAAGCCCCATTTCTCTACACACCTTCAATGCCTGTCCAAGTGCTAAAGTTTCACTCCACCCCCAGAGAGGCTGAAGATGCGAGTTTTTGCCACCCTCCAGAGGAGGTGAGTTCCAGAGGACGGGAGATGTGACCAGACAGTTCCTGCTGCATGCTCCAGTTACTCTGAAGCCCTTTGAGGTTGCGGCAGGGTGCAGGAAACGCACCCGGAGCCTAAACCGAGCCACACCCTGAGCCAAGCGGCACTCCCCCGCTTTGCGCTGAGCCCTCCCCTCCCCAGGCCCTTGTACCTTCAGAGCTGCCTCGTAGCTCTCCAGCTCCGCCAGGCGCTCCCCAATTTTCCGGTGGGCCACAGCACAGCCGATGACGTCACCCACACTCTCCAAGAGGCGCAGCTCCTGCCGGTGCTCCTCCAGAGCCTCCTGGAAGCGCCCTGCCCGGGACAGAGGAGGAAGCGGTGAGCTCCAGGCACAGAGAGAGGCCGCCT
>NW_015226632.1:0-848 GCF_001447785.1 Gekko japonicus | reverse complement strand
TGCCAAATAAGTGCTCTGATCTAATCATTCCTTTTTCATATCTGTGGAAGGGCTGGTTCATATGTTACTGGCTAACGTCCCATATGGAAACATACAAATACGAACTTCTCCATTTATTTCTGGTTTCAGACATTGCCATTTCATCCATTTCCATTGCTGGTAGTGTAAATGTCTTCCTTCAACTGCATCTTAAATCTTACAATGAATCTGGTTATTCTTCAGGGCTGCATCCACACATCATTGGGTACTGCGGTGTTGTCATTCACAACTGGATTTTCCTGTTTAGAGAAACCAACCCAGTAGCAGATGATTAGGCAATGAGAGTGCAATATCCAGCAATGTGTGAATACAGCCTAGAAGGTTGACAACTCAAGCAATTCAGTGTTTAGTATCTGAATAAGCAGGGTGGGTTGGTAGGAAGTGGGTAAAAAACAGGTTCATATCTGAATGTTCAAAGATGAGTATCAGAAAATAGGGGTGCTCCTGTTAAATCAGTACACTTGGCATGGATGCAAGGAGTCACCATCGAAAGAAACTGCAGATTTTCCTGTGTGGTTCCAGATCCAATTTTCTCCACAGTGGCAGGCAAATGGAAGGCTCTATAGTTTATGAATTTGTCTTAATCTGATAATAACACAATCACTTTTTCCGTACACTTCAAGCTCACATTGTTATTTAAGTAGAAATATGACCAGTTGGTTGCTGTACAGCTGTCAGTAAAATAGGGGTAATTCGGAAGCATCTCAATGATTTTTGGTTTTATGAACAGTTGTTTTGTGGCTCTTTCTTAGGTGACACCAGAAGCATATTTTACAACTCATGACTGAGAAGGATTTACTCCCAAACAA
>NW_015226631.1:0-848 GCF_001447785.1 Gekko japonicus | reverse complement strand
CCCCTCCCCAGGTCCCCCCCCCCAAATCTTCAGGGATTTCTCATCCCTGAGTTGGCAACCCTTGACATACAGCTGCACAAATCTTGCCTTGATAAATGCAAGAGTTCCGCCACAACTCCCAATCCAACTATGCAATTCTGGAAGGAAGAGGTGTATGAAGCCAGTACAGGAAGGAACAAAACTGAACTGAACATTGGCTAGCCCTGCGACCATGAATGCAACTACCGATTCTTCATGTAGCCTCATCGCATTAACTTCTGAAGGGGAAAACGGGACACTCCTTGGATCACACTACCTGTCTCTATAGCTGCCTGCTGCTCCTGAGGGGTAGTTCCAACAAAGCCTGAGATAATCTTTGTTGATGCCTGAAGGCATCCTGGTTTGCCTTTGTTTCTGGAAATTCCTCCCTGTTTGGTGAGTGACAGGAGCTCTTCCACCTCTTGAGGACACTCCCCTGTGATGTCTGGAGGCTGATGTGACCAGGAGAATGAGGCGAAACTACCTAACTTGGCTTTAGTTGACTCTCTACCTCACGTAACACCTTGCATTTATCTCTGGAGTTCATAAAATGACTTCCAAGTGATTTATAGTCTCTTTTCTGAAGGGGGATTTTGAGTCTCACTGGTTTAGAGAGATACCAGAGACGGTGGTTGGACTTGTTTTTGCTGTGGAGTATAATTTGATTTATCACCTCTTGCCTGGAGTAACTTGCAACCTGCTCCGTTTGAATCTGATCTGCATCTGACACACAAGGCCAGGCTTTACCAGGACTTAACACCGGGTGCTGAGGCAGTCTTCCTTTCCCAAACTCTTTTTATACAATTATTGGGGAAATGTCGAGCCTGAAG
>NW_015226630.1:0-856 GCF_001447785.1 Gekko japonicus | reverse complement strand
ACCATTTTCCGCTTCCTATTAGGAATGGCCCATTTGGCCCAGGACTTTGTTTTTGGTTATGGTACTCACTAGTACTGGGTTGTTGTTGTTGTTGTTGTTCAGTCGCACAGTCGAGTCCGACTCTTCGTGACCCCATGGACCAGATCACGTACTGGCACCCCTTTTCAGGGCTCTCCCGACTCCCTGAGAAGTTGTGGAAATTGGCACAACTTTATATAGGAGTACTCACACTTTTTTTTTTTACACAAAAAGCGTGACTTTTGCCACAGAAATTTCAACAGTGCAACATGCATTACTCACTTAATCTAAACACTGCCATATACCTGAATATATCATACTCCATAAATTAAAATGACTTAGTCTCCACATTTGAATTTGTTCGTTTTTTAAAATCCCACTTTTCAGTCAAAAATTACTTCCCAAGTGTCTTATAGCAATTAAAAATGAACACTCCTGTCTGCTAAAATGCAGTGTGATGAGTTCTCAGTCAAAGCAATATTGAAGGGGGCTGGTTGCTCCTTTCTCCCTCTGGCTTTGCTGATGGCAACTGGTAATTGGGTGGAGGGGATCTCTCAGCTGAGCCTAGTTCCAGACAGGATGGTGGGGTGCCTGTCTGCTGGTGCTGCTTCTTGCTGCTCGAAGTTGGTATAGAACAGTTCCTGAATGTGTAATGTTGAAGGCCAGTTCATATATACATGTATGCCCATCATTAGATTACTCACCTCTCATGCTAAACCTTGTGAACCAGCTATGTTGTAAAAAACTGATAAAGATACAAGCAGTAATTTTATATGGGTAATAGTGGCTTTCTAGATTTGTTTGGCTTTCTTCCTTCAAGGAGGCAGACACCCCCCCC
>NW_015226629.1:0-848 GCF_001447785.1 Gekko japonicus | reverse complement strand
CTGAGGGCCAACGAACAGGGCACAGAAATCAAGGCCTTCCGCAATGCTGACTCCCATTACAGATATTCAGATATCTGTAGATATTGCTGCCTCTGACTATGAAGGTTCCCTTTTATCTTGCCAATAGCCTTTGACATCTCTTGCTGCATACTAACACAAGAAATCATCACGTTTCCCAAACATGGCAAGTCAACAAGTTAAACAAGAGCCACATGTACACAAAAGCGTAAGAGCCCGTTCAGCTGTTAGAGGGGGCTGTGAGACTTCCATTCACTCAAACCACTTGACAGGTAAACCAGGAGATCTCAGCAGGGGCAGCTTCCATGTGCCAGTGGCAATGTGCCATCATTAAATAAGTTGCTCCCACTTAGATCCACAATCTCCCAGCTCACAAGTCACTCATATGAATTGTTATGAGGAATATTTTCTGACAGTCTTACTACAAGCATGCACACCAGGGTGAAAGAAACCTTCTTTATTTGAACATAACACAAATATTTGTTGCATTGCAGCAAATAAAGTTTGTAACAGGATTTTTCTGCACCCATTTTAGGACTATAGCCTAAAACTGAAAACTAGAGAAAGCTAGGCATCTAGAAAAAGTGGGATTTAAAAGCTTTGATTTCAATTTGGAAGTTTCTCTGGCTTGTACCACAGGACTGGCTCTATTTCTGGACTCCCCCGCCCGGTTACAGTTCAATGATGATTTACAAACCTAGAAGTAACTCATCATTTCAGTAGGAGTCACCTACAACCAGGGATGTATGTAACACCATGCAAGTAGAACGGGGAGGAAGCTCCACTGAACGCAGTGGGACTGACTCCGGAGCAATGTTCCCTCTAAGCTG
>NW_015226628.1:0-848 GCF_001447785.1 Gekko japonicus | reverse complement strand
CATTCGCAGCGAAGTCAGATCTAAAGGCATGTCTGACTACCGCCATGGTCTCTCTCTTCCCCTTGCTACTGCATTTTGGAACTCAAATCTTCTGCCTGTCTTGGATTAAGTTTCATACCTCTGGCTCTTCTGCCCTCAGTTGCTTCTCTTGGAGTTTAACCCTTGTCTGCCTGGACTACACTACTCACTTCTGGCCTGATTCTGCTGAAAGCCAATTTCCTGAAAGCTCTGACCTCCTGGATGACTGACAAAAACAATTGATTATGACTGGCGGTGGTTGTGAAGGCCTGGTGAGTAAAATGAACTCTGCACATGGTAAGAAATACCATTATTATTTCACAAACTCTATATGCTGACTTTTGCTTTTAAAACTAGTTCTGATGCTGAGTTCTGGTTCCAGTTCAGCTCTGACGGCAATACCCTTGACATTTCACCATACATGTGTGGGAGCTAAGTTTGTAGGAGTGGTATCCACATAGGTACTATTATGGTTAAAAGAGCCATCCAAATGATCAAGAGGCATTCACATAGGTCCCTCCAACCAATTCAAATTCAGCACCCCTCCACCCACATTTTTAGGTCTTTTCAAAGTGTCAGAACTATTTATGAAAAAGCGGCTCCCGTGCAGCGGGTGCATCATTTCAAGGGTATCTCCTCAAAATCAAAAACTAAAACTACAGATCAAAATTTCCCTAACAAAGCATTGTATCAGCATCTCCCCATAAAGACATAAGGATATAAATGGTTTAAACTAAGCTTTATTAATCACACGGCTGATCCATATCATCAGACTTTGAATGCCAGGATGCAACAGGATAGCCAAAAGACATAAGAACATAAGAGACGCC
>NW_015226627.1:0-848 GCF_001447785.1 Gekko japonicus | reverse complement strand
TCCCCAATAAGCGAGGACGCCACACCCTGAATCTGATTCAGAGGCAACTTTGGTGGCCCCGGATGCAGGGGGACATCTCTAAATACGTGGCATCATGCCAGACGTGTTTGATGAGTAAACGCCATCCTGGGAAGCCCCCGGGGCTACTTCAGCCACTAGGGACCCCAGATAGACCCTGGTTGGTTATTTCTATGGACTTTATCACAGACTTACTCCCAAGTCGGAGGGAAACTGTCATCTGGGTGGTGGTGAACTTATTCTCAAAGCAGGCGCCCTTTGTCCCATACAAACAAGTGCCCACAGCCAAGAGACTAGCCCAGATGTTCATGCAGCACGTCATCAGACTCCATGCCCTACCCCGCAAAGTATTCTCAGACTAGGGTTCCCAATTTGTGGCAGGGTTCTGGTGGGAGATGATGAAACTCCTGGGGGTAGAACAGGGCTTAAGCAGTGCCCACCATCCCAAACCAAGATGGGCAAACTGAGAGAATCAACCAAGTGTTGGAATAATTTTTGAGGTGCTTCATAAACCATCAGCAAGATGACTGGGTTGATTTACTGCCATATGCATAGTACAGTTACAACAATTCAATGCATAGCTCCATCGGAGTCTCCCCATTCAAAGCAGTGCACATTGGACACTGACAACCCAGGCCCAGGGGATGCTAGGACCTGGTGGGCTAAAGTGACTCAGGGGTGGCCTCACCTTCAAAAGACTCTAGACAAGGCAAAAGAGGACTATAAATGTTACGCTGACAAAGGGTGAGGCCCCATGTAGGATTTAAAACTTGGGGATTCTGTGTACCTCTCTACAAAAATCCTCAGGGGACTGCAGCTGGGGAGAAAAC
>NW_015226626.1:0-848 GCF_001447785.1 Gekko japonicus | reverse complement strand
GGCATAGTCCCCCAAAGCCCCACCATAGCCACGGACCTGCTCAGGTGTCAGCAGCAACGGGATGGGCATCTCTTGCTTAGGCCTGTATTGCTGCTTGCCGGGTCTCAGCCTTGTGGTGTTGCCACAGGTGTTGGGCACCCACCCAGCTGGCAGCAGGATGCAATGGGGGGAAACCTATCTTGGGGTGACAGGATGATGCAAACTGACTCCGGGGCCGTTCTCACCGACTCTCTTCTGTCCCTTCCAGGGGTGGACCCTCAGCTGTACGTCACCATTACGATCTCTGTCATTATCGTCCTAGTTGCCATGGCGATAATACTCAAATTCTGGTGAGTAGATTTTGAACTCGGCCCCACAGTGCCTTCAACATCAGGAAGGGACCCTGTGTAGGTGGAGGGGAGATAGCATGGGGGCGGGGGCTTATAATAGAAGATCCCAAATGTGAATGTCCTTATAAATCCAGGGAGAGCCAGCTTCTGTGTCCTTTGGGTATTTGGTATAGCAATCCAGGAGGCCCAAGTATGAGTTCTGTTGCACAGATTGAGCTTCTCACGTGTGGTTAGGTTCCATAAATGAAGTGCTCACCATCTGGCTATCAGGGGCTTCCTAAATTATGCACCACCGTGTGCTCATGCACAATTCGCACAACACCATCCTTTACATTATACCTTCCGTTCAAAATTAAAGTCACAGCTTGAAAACTTGTCATCCCTTTTTCCTTCAAGTGAAACCGGGGGTAATCTTTCATGATCCACCAAGGTCCACGTGATCTCCCACGGGGGCTCTTGGTTGCCCATCTGTGCCTACATGAGTGGAAGGAACTGTTCATGGGCCTTCTAATGTCTGGT
>NW_015226625.1:0-848 GCF_001447785.1 Gekko japonicus | reverse complement strand
GGTCTCGAATGGGACTTTGCAAACACGTTTTAGCTGCTTCGCAGCCAGAGTCGCTGTGATTATGGTTTGCGTTAAGGTCTTTTCTGTGGATAACGGGAAGGTCCCGGAAAGCCCTTTCGGATCGCCACCTGATTGTGTTTGCCGAAGGGTGACTTTTTGGCCCGCTCGCACTTGGCCGGGCCTTGTCGTTTTAAATCTTTGCAAACAGCGCAAGGCAAGAGCCAATTGAGCGGTGCCCCAGTTCTGCTTTGTCAGTTTGCAATTAGCAAAACTTTTCATGTCTAATTACTCTTTTACAGTCTCTCGGTGCCCTCGCCCCGGCTGAGCGTGCGCACAGGCCTCTTGCCGAGCCTCAAAGGAGGTTAGCGGGAGTCCAAATGACAGGGTATGTTTTCGCTTGGCTCCCAAGTTTGGAGTTGTTTTGCTTCGTTCTTATTCTGTGCCTTTGCATCCCTGCCTGAAACACTCGGCTCATTTGTATTGTGTGGGAGACCACATTTTCCTGGAACCCTCTTAATGAGAAGAAACTCTCCTGAATAGCAGGGGAAAGCGGGTGGGCGAAAGCCAGATGGGTTGGCATTGTTGGGTTGGGAAATGAGCGCCAGCACCCGCGGGTGGCCCTGGGAGGAGAAGCCACCCAGGCCCACTCCAATGGTTGTTCGCTCCATGGCTTGCTCAGTTGATGTGGGAACGTGGGCGCATTGGGCATGAGTGACACGGAGCGCGTGATAATCCCCGGAGGCTCTTGAGAAGCCCAAATGAAGGGAAAAGTAGACTTACACCCTCCGCCTTTCTGAGTCCTTCCTGGTTTGGGCATGGTGACTACAGGATACCAGATTCCGGCGAAG
>NW_015226624.1:0-848 GCF_001447785.1 Gekko japonicus | reverse complement strand
CAAGACTCCCCAGCATAGAGGGAGCATTGCAAGCCACTTTAGGTCCCCATTAGGAAGAAAGTTGGGGTATAAATAAATGAATTAAACACATAAATAATAAAAAAGATTAATAGGATAAACAAGAGGTGCTGCAAGTTCAACAAAGTCTAAAGAGACAACAGAAATAACTGCAGCTTGCTTGGTTAGATAACAACAGTTCAAAGAGACTGGCAAGGAGACAAAACACAGAAAAACTAGCCAGACAAAAATGGCTATGAAAATATACAGATAGAAAAACCAACGACCAAGCACCCCTCAGAGGCAAAATTAGATTGATGCTGTTAAGAATCTATTACCAAAAGGTATCAAAAATGTTGATTGCTTTTAAGATGCCCACCAGATGAAGAACAGGTGGGACTTCCAGAGCCAGGTTTGGTAATCTCAGCAACAAGCCAGGCGAAAGGTTCCTTTGGGTTGGCTCTTCAGCAGCTGCTAGTCACAGCCCGCCACAAGAATAATAACTTGATTTTCAGCCCAAACGCTTCTTCAAGAGTTGATACTCTTCAACAAGAAATACTTGATCAGAAGAGACTGAAATGTTGAACTGTTCACATATCACTATTTCTGGTGGTTTCATTCAAAAATCCATTCACATTCACAGCACCAAAGTGCACTGCATACTTGTCTTCGGATTGCCAGTAGGTGGAAATATTGCTCAGCTCTGCAGTTAAGAATTCTATAGTTAAAGGAACAGAAATACTGATGGCTGTAAAGACTGGATGTCTTCCCTAATAACATCTAGCAAAAAACCCAAGATGTGACAGTCCAAATGTCCCTGCTCCAATTCACTGGCTGCTATTTACAAGGGG
>NW_015226623.1:0-848 GCF_001447785.1 Gekko japonicus | reverse complement strand
CGCTCTTAACCACTGCACCACTCTGGCTCACCTAGAAACTACTCCTGAGAAATACTATCACACATTCACTGCTTATGCCAATCCCATTTATTTTTGTTGTGCTGTATTAACCTTGTCAAACTCAGTGTTAAAGGCAAACCCAGCCAAAGAAACAATTAATTGAACAAGCAACAGCCCTTACATTTCAATCTGCATTCCAGCAGTATTGAAGTGACTTGAATTTAAGTTTCCTTACCAGCTCATTGAATATTTCAGCTGATTTGGACCCTGGACTTGGGCAGAAAGTGGTAGAAAATCTGAATTTCCAAAAGCAGATGTGCTCTTGAGAGCCTCCCTTCATTATAAAACAGCGCCCAGTCTCAATGGATTGAGTACCGCTGGTAATGATGGTTTTCAAGGCCGGCTCCAGGAACAAGATCTTGAAATGAAGAGCGGGGGAGGGGATTCATAAAAGACAGGAGAAGGTTTTGAAACGGAAATGCTCATATTTAGGTTTCTTTTTAAGTAATCAATGAAATAAAGGCATTGCTGAGCACGCCAAGCCACAGATTGGATTTCCTGAGATCAAAATGCATATGTATGCAGTGCACATCGTTATGTACAGAACAATGTATGATCTCATAGAAAGTTTGCCTCAGACGACATGCAAAAATGTGGCAAATGTATGTGTGAGCATTTCTCTGTGGGGGAATGCAAGGCTCGGTTCTTCTTAAACAATTTGGCTCATGCAAAGGATCTAAAGTATTAGTGCAGTCCTTGGAGAAGCGCATAATCATTAGTATGTTTTGTTCTTCCTACAACATATTGCTGTTCTTCTTATGAGATCCTCAAGGAGTTAATACCATCTT
>NW_015226622.1:0-849 GCF_001447785.1 Gekko japonicus | reverse complement strand
TTTTTCTTTTGTAAGCCACTTTGAGTCCCCACTGTGGGAGAAAAGCAGGATAGACATGCTTAAATAAAATAAGATTAAATATAAGGTCTTTTTCCTGGCATGGAAATAGACATGGAAATGGGCATGAAAATAAAGTGATGGGAAAACCTTTCCTTACTTAGTGCCATAGTTCAAAGTGGGGGGAAACAAATCCAGTAAAAAAGTTGGCTACCTGAGTAGCCTTAGTAGCCCTGATAAATCCGATGATATTCTTTAAAAAAAGAACTGGTTGCCACCTAAAGCAACAAACCTTCTTTTGCTATAAATATATTTACTAAAGTGTGTACGTACCAGCTGTTGTGATGGCGATGTGAATAGCTGTAACAGTGATAGCATAATCCCAAACCCATTCTTCCACAACCAAAACAAAAAGCAGTCCAGATATGAAGTAGGTTATCTCTAGAGACACTACAAGAACTGGAATAAAGAAGAGAAGTTACTGCACTGGAATGGATGTTTTATCTGAGTGTTGCCAGCCCAATTGGCTGCTAAATTTTTGTGACAGATTGGCGTTTAGTAGAACTGGACCATTAAAATCTGGGAAGTGTATTTTATTCTCAAAACTCTAGTTTGTAAAGTGGGTTTTGATAAGGAAGGACAAGTAGTTGTTAGGGAAACTACTATTCAGATGTTACAGTGAATGCACATAAATCCTAAATGTACATTTATACATCCCTTTTTTGCAAGAAAGAGCCAATATGTGTTCAGCGTAGAAGTGAAACTGGGGACCAATACTTAGATAAGTGTGTGCTTTAAATCACTAGTTAAGTTGTACATGCACTGAATGTAACACAAGAATTACTCAATGCA
>NW_015226621.1:0-849 GCF_001447785.1 Gekko japonicus | reverse complement strand
AAAAGGGGATTAGACAGACTCATGGAAGAGTGGGTCCACAAATGGCAACTAGCCATGTTGACAAAAGAGAACTTCCATATCAGATTCAGAATACTTCTGAATACCTCTGCTAGTAACATTTCTAATTTTCAGTGTTGCTGAGGTGTTTCTTTTTTACCCAGGTCTCAGCTACAAGCATTCAGCATTTCCACTTCTTGTAAGTCAAATTACAACAGTGTAGAAAATGTATTGGTCCTGTATATGGGGACAGATAGATGGGAGAATATCATGTCAGTGTGTGTGGCGTACCATACTCATTTTTCTTGTACCCACTTTTTGCAGTGAATTGCCGAACTGGAAGGGTCGATAACATGTCCCTGAACAGAAACCTTCAAACCGAGGGACAAATTAATGAAAGCACATCTGTAGTCGAACAATTGTTTTCTGCCATTTCAAATCCTATGGCTTCTGTGAAGAAATGCATTTTCTCCTGAGAGGCTGGCAAGGAGCACAGCCTCCACTTTGCATTTTAACAGTGCCCGGGGGAAGTCTGTGTAATGGCTTTCCAGCTTAGTTGTATACACATGCTATGGGATCTAGCTAGAGACAATGGGATGGTCAAGCTTCCCCCTTCTCCCCCCCTTCAGGCAGAGAACAGAGAGTTGAAGGGTGTCAAATTCCAGAGAGGCTTGAGGAAGGAACTTTTTAGAAATGACAGGCTCACGGCCTGGGGGCCTACGAAAGCCAGCCTAGCAAATAGGGTTGCCAGCTCTGGGTTGGGAAATGACTGGAGATCTAGGGGGTGGAGCCTGCGTAGGGTGGGCTTGGGCAAGAGGAGGGACCGCGGCAGGGTATAAGGCCATAGAGTCT
>NW_015226620.1:0-849 GCF_001447785.1 Gekko japonicus | reverse complement strand
TGAAAAACATCAGCATATTTTACTCCCCATCTGTGTGAAATCTGTCCATACTTTAGGCAGATGCATTTCTGGTGTGATGTGTGGTTTTGGGTAGGGGGAGACGCTCATATACTCAAGATTTGCCTCACCCCCAACATGCATAGAGAGTACATGCTGGTAACATTTTGAACTGGCCTCGGAAGCGTAATGATTGTTGAACTGCATTTGCCTTTTTGACTATTCCAAAGATCAATTCCAGCCCTGTGCCTCTCTGTTGGTGATTCTTGCTTGTGCGATTTTGCTCCCCATAGGAAGTGCTTATTCCTGGGAAGCGGACATTTTTCCCCCCAACCTCTCAATGTGCTGTTTTATTTATGGATTTTCCTGCAGGGAATTTGTTTTGAAACCTGCATGCTCTTCGGAGTTTGTAGCACACTCAAATAATTTGCAGAACAATATCCATTTTTATTTCAACAAGGTGCACACAGAGAGTGTGTGGTTTTTTTTTTGAGGTTTAGTGTATTTTTTTTCCTGGAGGGGGGGCAACATCTGTCACAAACGACGATGAAGGAGAATCAGGGGCAAATTATATCTGCAAAGCTGCATCAGAGAACCCATTTTTGATTCATAGCTTTTTAGGCAGAAAGAGGCCTTATGCAAAACTAAGGGATCTAAAATGCTGGAACTGATTATACAAATTTGCTTGACATAAAGGGGGGGGGGTTTAAATCCACGGTAAGAAGTTGGGTATGTTTGCTTTTTTGGGGGGGTTGCTTTTTGTTTTGGGGGAAAAGACCTATTCTAAAGTAAATTGGGGAAAAAACCCTCTTGTAAACAGAAGACAGATTAAAAAAACAAAAAACAGTCAGA
>NW_015226619.1:0-849 GCF_001447785.1 Gekko japonicus | reverse complement strand
TTTGGAAATCCAAATAAACAATGTCAACCAGCTCATTTCCGTCCACATGTTTGTTGACACTTTCAAGGAACTCTGAGAGGTTAGTGAAACAGAACTTACCTTTGCAGAAGTCATGTTTGTTTGCTTTTAATTCAGGGCTTGCTCTTCTATATGCTTTACAATTTTATCTTTAGTAGTGATTTCTATCAATTTACCTGGAACAGATGTAAAGCTAACCAGTCTGTAGTTTCTCAGATCCCTCCTGAATGTTTTTTTGAAAAAATGTTGTTACATTGGCCACTCTCCAGTCCTCTGGTACAGAGGCTGATTTTAGGGATATGCAATTTCACTTTGAGTTCTTTAAAAATTCTAGGATGTCATCTGATCCCAGTAATTTGTTAGTTTGCAGATTGTGTATAAATTCTAGAACTTCCTCCCTTGTTACCAGTATTTTCTCAAGTACCATATCTTTTTCTCCTGAAAACATTATTTGAGGAACAGGTATCTGCCTTATATCTTCAGAAATAAAGACATATGAGAAGAATTTGTTTAGCTTCTCAACAATTGCCTTATCCTCCTTTCATACTCCTTTAATTCCAGTGGTCCAACTGCTTCCCTACCTTGTTTCTGGCTGCTCCTGATGTATATAGGCCCTGGTCACACTGGGGGGAAAGGTGCGGCTGAAGTGCAGCTTTTTTGAGCCGCATCAAAAGAGAAGCGCGGCAGCGGGATCAGACAGATCCCCTGAGCAGTTGCACAGTTGCTCCCTGGCATGATCAAATGCCGGGGGAAGCCACAGATAGGTAAGCGAGGCAAGCCCGCTGTGCATGCGCGCGCATGTGCAGTTCTGCAGGGCCTCTGTATGCTGCA
>NW_015226618.1:0-849 GCF_001447785.1 Gekko japonicus | reverse complement strand
GGACTTCCACCAAATTCACCACCTTTTTGAAGTTGGGTGTTCTGAATTCACATTCCTTTTGCTTGCAGTATAATTACCTCTTTCCAATTCTAGCAAAGCAGGACTGGAGAAATCACTGGTAAACCCTCCACCACTCTAAAAGAAAGGTTAATGGGACTGAAGTACATTCATTGAACTTTGCTGCTGAAGCCAAAGAATCAGCACAGGACTTGGGCTCACAGGTAGCATAGCCAGATCCCTGTCTGCTATTGCTGAAAGAAGGCATACTGTGCTTCTATTGGACTCAACACTGGATCAGGGGGTCCTTCTGCTATTTTTAAATGCATGGGTTAACTCTCATCCGTACAATGGAAATGGCATTTGAAAAGGCCCATTTAAGGTCATTTAAGGGTAGAACCTGTGCTTCTCTTGTCCAAGACAACAATATGCAGGGAGGGAATAATGGAGAATTTCCTTATAGTGCCAGACAGTATACACCATCCTTTTGGGTTGGTAAATGCAAACTAACTGCACTGGTGGTCCTTAATTCCTTTCGGTAACAATGAATTTGTCCATCTCCAGGTGGTATGGCAATCTCATCAGCATCTCAGTGGGGCAGAGAGAGTCAGAGGCCCAAATTCTAATTGACTATAAAATGAAAATGAAATTGCCTTTGACACAGAGAAAGCACACGTATTTGTATGATCCTACCTTGCTGCCATGAATAGTTCCCCCCCCCCCAAACAAATAATTCCTTTCATGTGGACCTGGTGAAGAAGCAGAACAAACCGAAGCAGACACCACATGGTTGTGTTCTTCTATAATTATAAAATCTTTTTTAAAAAAACCAACTAAAATTGCCAAACACCT
>NW_015226617.1:0-849 GCF_001447785.1 Gekko japonicus | reverse complement strand
GGTGCTCATCTCCGTTTCAAAGTGATCTGCATGCTAAACAATGGATTTCCCAACCCATACATGATTGGGGCAAACCCAAGTTTTGCTCTCACCTAGGCACAGATGTTAAAATCTTAAAGTACAAGATAATTAAGTCACTGAAAGAGGGCAATTGCCATGTGGGTACTAGTCCCAGGTAGCCAGTGCTGAGGGAAGAGCACAGTAAACACATGTACATTTGGGCCACGTTTTACATTTCAGCTTCCAGCACTTGCTGCTATATACTTCCCACCCCAGGAGGAATAACTAAGCCCCAGGGACCGTATGTGGCATAAAGATTCCTAGTTCCACTGGCCTCCTTATGGAGACTTTGGGCAGTGATGAAGATTCTGGAATATCTCATGCCACTGCTCTCTGACGTCATGCCAGATTATGGCTGATGGTTCAGCATTTTAGAATTTCATTAGTGGATTTTTCAGCAGTGAATGCCTTGGCCCACTTCACTGCCCAAAGTAAGCAATGGCCCACAACTGCCTCTCTGCTGAAAGAGCCTTGGTGTAGTCCCTCCCTTCCTGCTGTGGTGCCAGTCTGAATCATGCTTTGCACCTAGTATAACAGAGACTTTAAAAATCACTGAGATCTTAAGACACAGAACTCCCAGTACACATCTGGTTTTGCCCTAGTCATCTTTGCTTCCAACTACAGCATCCTAAGGTGGAAGAGATGATCTCTCTCATTTCAGCCACCTGGGGGCGGGGAAGCCACGCTATTAGTACACTCTTAAAGAAGCAGAGGAATTACCAGCAGCTCAGGTAGTGTAGAAATGGGGATGACAACCACACCAAATGTTTGCAATGCCTTAGGGCATGC
>NW_015226616.1:0-920 GCF_001447785.1 Gekko japonicus | reverse complement strand
AGGGAGCCCATAGTTCCTCAGTGGTCCTTCTCATTAGTCTTATAGCAATGGATGGACAAGCCCTTTGAGCCCTTGCCCAAGTGCCTGGAATCATTGCTTTCAATGAAGGTACGCTTGTTAATGGCAATCACCTTTGCCAGATGGGTTAGCAAATTTAGCAGCATTACGAGTGGAGCAACCATTGTTAAAGATTTCTCCCGAAAGGGTGGTGCACCACCCAATTTTGAACCAAGGTCATCTCAAAGTTACATTTGTCCCAGGACTCGGAGCGTATTCTGTCTGTCTTTTCCTCCTCTTTGACCTCGGACATGGAGAGGTGCCTGCAATCCTTGGATGTTAGGAGGGCACTGTTATTTTATTTGAAACGGACAGCTGGGTTTTTTGTTTGCTTCTCGGGATCATGCAGGAGGAATGGAGCATCGCCCTAAATCGTGTCTAGGTGGCTAATAAAAGGTAAAGGTTCCCTTGCTCGAAAGCCAGTCGAGTCCGACTCTAGGGTTGCTGTGCTCATCTCCATTTCAAAGCCGAAGAGCTAGCGCTGTCCGAAGACGTTTCCGTGGTCATGTGGCCGGCATGACTAAACACCAAGGCGCACCGAACGCTGTTCCCTTCCCACCGAAGTGGTACCTATTTATCTACTTGCAATTTCTTGCTTTTGAACTGCTAGGTTGGCAGGAGCTGGAACTAGAGACGGGAGCTCACTCCATTAAACTCTGTTATGGGCTAGCTGAGTGTTCTTTCCCTTTAGAGGTTCCTGCACATTCCACTAGGGCTGTCACCTCATCTACAGCATTTTAGAGTGGTGTCCCGCTGAATGGTCTTTGACGGATACCTTCGTTTGTCATTACGCCTTGGACTTGCGGGCTAGGAGAGAGGCCCCACCGGGAACGACTGTTCTTCAGTCTCTGTTTAAATGTCCT
>NW_015226615.1:0-849 GCF_001447785.1 Gekko japonicus | reverse complement strand
GGGTATAATAATTTTAAAAATAATGGCTGCTTAAGTGACATATTAAAGGTTGCTGTGGTATCTCTTCTCCCTCCTAGAGCCTTGGAAGACTAATGTTTTTCTGTGTGATCTGATGTAGCTGAATAGATAAACAGCTGCCTTGTAATAAGTCAAACCATTGGTCCATCTAGGCAAGCATTGTTCACTCTGAGGCCCATTACACAATAGACTGTTCACAGGTCTGTCACCAGGTCCACCCCAGGTCCTGTCAAGCAAATGTGCTTTGTGGGGGTTCCTGGATGAAACGTAGCTTTTCAGGGTCAAGTGGAATGTTTAGATCAGAACTATATTGAACAAGGAAGAGTGTAAGCCTCCGCCGCCCCACCCCCACACACACCGGTGCCATTTTCCCAGCCTGAAATGACACCAAGGAGCTGCTGTCTGACCACTGGGGAGACTGTAACTGATGTAATGGTACATTTACACTTAAGTTTCTCCTTAGGCCAAAAAATGGTTATCCAAGGCCATTTCACATCAAAAATATGGTAAAGAGGGAAGACTTGTCCCCTTTCCGTACGTGCAGTCCAAATCCAACATGCCTGGGAATCTAAGCTTCAGTTGGGACTTTCAGCACACATCTGCTTGACAGGACCTAGGATGGACACAAGAATGGACCTCTGGGAATGGCTATCTTGTAGTTGCGTCTTGACTGGTAGAGGCTTCCCAGGGTCACAGGCACAGTCTCCTTTAACTGGAAGTGCCAGGGACTGAATCTGAAACTGAGTTCTTTGTTTTAGTTTTCCTCAAGGAAAAAAGCTCTGTGTTGTCTTTTCTTTGTGCACTGCACTTTCTTTTCTATAAGTGGTATGG
>NW_015226614.1:0-849 GCF_001447785.1 Gekko japonicus | reverse complement strand
GGCATGCTGTAGTATTTAAATCATCTCTGTCATATCTTACAGTGCATCTGGTGAAGTGAGGAATGGGGAACTGAATGTGCTGATCAGCCATGAAACCAGAGGCTCTGGGCAAGTCCTGCTTTCAACAGCAAGACTCTTAGGGGAAAGTTTTGTTCTTTCTGACTACGAATCCAAGGAAGCTGCATGTTTCCCCCCAAAAATTTACTGTACTGATGGTGTCCCAGAGCAAATGGCAAAATGTCCTGTTATCGATCCACTGATACCAGAGGCTACAGCTGCAGCAGCTGTCTGAAGGAAGGCTGCACTCACAAATCCAGCCAGCATATCCACACTTTCTGGGAGCACAAGATAGCTGCTAATAAGCACAAAGCCTTCCTGCTTCATAAGCCCATAAACTGGTGGCTGGCTACTGCTGGGCGTTCAGCCGCATTGAACAGATTGTTTGCCAAGTACACGCGGGTGTGCTATCATCCAACGCTTCACCCTCTTTGGAGACAACAAATACTGTTTTCGGTCACTGAGATCCAGACATCCTGTATTCGCAGCCCTACTTTATGGCCACCCGACAGCTTTGGAAACAAAATTCCCTCAGCATTTTCTCACCACGTTGCATATCCTGCTGTGAACTTCTGCTGTTCTTGCAGAGGCTAAAACTGAGTATTATGCTGCAAATAAAAGATTCTCAAAACTGTGTTTTATGTTGAATGAAGGATAGGGGAGGGGAGTTATTAATTTTTCCTTCTTCCTGGTCACTTTCCACACGATTTCTGTTAGTTGGAACTTGGGGTCAGAGATCAGGGAAAACACCAAGCCAGGCTAGTGATGGGAAAACATAAGAACATAAGAGAC
>NW_015226613.1:0-849 GCF_001447785.1 Gekko japonicus | reverse complement strand
ATACTGCCAGTCTGTCCTCAGCCTAAGTATCTTACTTGCCAATTCATGCTTCCCTGTGTCCTTGTGTGAAAGAAATATGTATGCTCTATAAAATGGGGTCACTATTTTCCCAAACTTTGACGCAGAGATCCCATGGGTAAGAGACACTATCCAGGACAATTCCATCCAAACTGGGTAGAGACCAAGTCACAGACAGAAATGTGTTTAGAACAAGAACGATAATAAAAACAATAACTCCAACCAGGTGTATAAGAAAGCAAATATAATATGTTAAATAAGGAAATGGATCCATAAAACCACATAAAATTTATCTACATATCCTAAAAAGCGGCCAGTTTGCAAAGATGGATCACACATGCACAGGGTCAACAGATTAAGGAGTAGACTGAGAAAACGCAACTGGCCATTTTGCTACTGGAAAGAGAAAATGGGAAATTTAGTGGGCGTTGTAATGGTTTACTTGGATGTCATTCCCTGCCAATTTGAACACCAGCTATGAAATTAGACTGGAGTCTCAGTACATACTGATAATACTGCCTCTATTCCACTTAGGAAGCTCTCTCATAGGTACTATGACAGAATTCATTCCAACCAGCATTCTAGTCCAAGCATATTTGGACTGAACTGCCTAGTTTTCTCAGCCTTTCCACTTTTCTGTAAACTTCTGGTTTTTTGACTTGCATTTTACACATAGAATGTAAAAGCACAACTCCCAAATACAATCACGCAGTACATCTGGTAACAGTGCTTTGGGCCCAGAAGCAAAACTGTCTTTGAGTATTTTATTCTTTGCTTATCAATCAAGATTTTACAATTTTTCTTATTTGCAGGAGTTCTCTGGAAGTATGC
>NW_015226612.1:0-849 GCF_001447785.1 Gekko japonicus | reverse complement strand
AAAAACAGAGGGGGTATCTTGCACTGAAGAGGTCACAATGCATGGCTTGGTGCTACAGCCAACTTGGTAAGTCACAGGCTACGCAAGTCTTATGTAGTGCTTTGATCCCCAAACCTACTTTGAGCAATCTGAAAGTCCTCATGGGATGGCGAGAGAAGCAGACAGAGGTATATTCCAGCACTAGCTTGAAGGTTCTGCAACCCAACCCTTGATTATGGCACCAAGGGAAAAGAGAAAAGTTGGTTTTATTTTTAGTTTGATTCTATTTCAAAATATTTTTCTCATTTTAATCGTATCTATGGCATTAATATTATTGTTATCCCCCCTTGCTCATCTTGCTGTTTCCCCCCATTTATTGCATTGAGGGCCAGGACTGAGGCTGTAGATGGACCCACTGATGCTGGCATGACTGAGCAATGGGTAAGTGTGGGTCTGAGGGAAAAGGATATCTCTACTTCCACCTTCCTTAGAACCTTGTGTGCTCTTTTTAACATCATTAATGACATCTATCTGGGACTAACTAAGCTTCCACCTCTTAATCTCAGGAGAATTTTCAACCTTATCTTTTATTAGCTCTGGAGCAGAGGAAGGTTTGACGGGACCACATCAGGCTTCCCTGGAGTATCAGTGTCCTAGCTGTGCACCAAGGGTGGAATGGAATGGGAAACCTAATTGCTATAGACACAAGAAGAAGGCTAGCAGTAGCTGGGTTATTGCAGCTCTCAGGAGGGGAACATTCAAAGCTTTGAATGAAACATGTGTCACCTCCACAGATCAGGAAATGGCAAACCAAATAGGGGCAAAGAAGGGCTGCTCTCTGTTTGTAGCTTCAGCTAGTTGATAGAGTTT
>NW_015226611.1:0-849 GCF_001447785.1 Gekko japonicus | reverse complement strand
CAAGTGTCGACCAAAGGCTTGCTTCCCGGTAAGACTTGGGTCTTATTGAGCACGCGTGAACTTTATTCTCGAGCACCTGAAGTTTAGGGGTTTTCGCTGCAGGCCTCTCCAGTGGGAATTTGGTTCCCAGCAGACAGCATCCGGGGTATGAATGGAACCCGATTCTTTGGAAGCTTCCTTTAAATCAAGTCTCCCCATCCCAAACCAGCGAGAAGTTCTTCCGCTGTGACCAGACTGGGCCCACATTTCAAACATTTGACCGAAAGGATCCTGGAGAAATAAAAGCGGCTTAGCTTATTCGGGAGGGGAGAGAAAAATCAGCGCCGTACCTTTTTTGATGACGGATTGATCCAACAGGTTCATGCCGCTGTTATTTGCATCTTCCACCGCCTAGGAAGAGAGAAAAACCATTCAAATAGGCTGGCTATTAAGGTTCGAAGAATTCACGCATCTCTAGAGCGTCGACCCAGGGACGGGGGGGGGGTTGGGGGGAGGGATTGCTCTCTTGTTATTTCCATTTATATTAATTCGCTGGGGGAAAAGGGAAAAGGGTTCTTCTCATTAAACCGACACGCCGATGAAGCTCTTCCCAAATTAGAAGATCTAATCGAAAGAGGTGCGGAACATCTGGGCGATTTTCGGGTGTTGATTGGAACCGAACGGAAACAGCGACTCTCTAAGAGGAATAGGCCAGCGCTTCTGTATGGGTTTCAAGTGCAAAGGCTGAACCCACTGATCGCCGGCAATCCCTGGCTACAGCAATGGGCCAGGTTCTCCCTACGGCAAGCGCGATTCTCGATGTTATATGTTTCACCGTGTTTTCAATTGTATCGTATTTATCGAATTGTT
>NW_015226610.1:0-849 GCF_001447785.1 Gekko japonicus | reverse complement strand
AAAAAAAATTGCTGCTAAACAATCATTGGATCACAATCTTCAAATCTTGTCCAATTTCAGTCTAATAAGTTAAAGCTCCTTCTACTAATGAAGTTTGGAATTTTTAACCTTTTATTCTCGGTCTGACATTTTAGTTACGGAAAACTGCAAGTCCGTAGAAGTCCAATTCTGTATTTTATAGAAATTATCCTCGTCTTAGTTCCTAGACTTTTTTTGCTTTTGGGTGTGCGCATATGTAGTGCTAAACTATAGTAATATGTGTGTATCCAAATATCCATTATTACAGTATTATTAATACCAAAAGGATAATAGTTTTTTAAAATTATGTTGCCAAAAGCGTATCCTAGATCTGTTTCTTTCTGGACTTGCCTTTTTGTCTTGGTGGAGGCTCGTGCGTCTCAAAAAAGCTTGTCCCCTGAAGGCAAAGACTCTCCTCCACTGTGTGTCTACCTGCGCCGCTCCCTGGCGGATAAAACCAACATGTCTCCCCTCTTGCCTCTAGTGAAGTACTCTGTGGCGTACGCCTGTGCATTATTTAGAGGAATGGCTTACAGACTATACCTCGCATTAGATGTTCATGTAAACACTACAGCGGTGCGTGCGAAGATAACCTCCCTCGTTTGTAGCAAAAGAGCTCCCTGTTCTTAGAAGCTTGAGTTGACCCATCACGTTGTGTGCAACTGGAATCAGTCCTCTCTTTATCCACCCCTTAAGAATAACATCTCTGCTTTTATGTTCCAGTAATAGGGTTTTGCCCCTCATTCCTTCTCTAAACGTGTCCTTAAATGGCACTGGCAGGTTGGCGTCATCGCCGAGGTTCCGTGAGTGTGCAAAGTGGTGTAGGTTGAA
>NW_015226609.1:0-849 GCF_001447785.1 Gekko japonicus | reverse complement strand
CACTAAGCCTCCGCACTCCTTGTTTTCTTTTTATCTGCCACCTTGCAAAAGATGCTTTGGTGCATCCATATTGCTAAGAAGAAGGTGACTTAATCGAGTGCCATTTGAATGGGTTGCCCTGTTTCCAGTTTGCACCAGGGCCATGGCGTCCCAGTCTTCTGACTCTTGCTGCCCTACTGGGAGAGAGGAAAAGATTGATGCGTGCGCCCTTTGCATGCCTAGATCTTTCTTTTGGGGGTGATCCTCAGTATCTGCTCTTCAGGACCCAGCACAGCCAGTTGCTTAATGCTCTGGATACTTTTATTCCTTTACTTTGTGTCACGTGTCCAGGACTGTGTGGGCTCTGTGCTTCAAAAAAAGGAAAAGGGGGGGGGGGAGAAACCCACATGCTGTTCTAAAAACAGTGCGATGTAGCAAATGGCATAATATGCAAATGAGGCACGCGTGCGCTTATTAGGCAGACGTAGTCGAGCCTGCTCCTGTGAGTCACGAGGAGGGGAAAGGAGTTCTGCGAGCAGGGAAGCGGCTGGAACCCCTCCTGCCCCTCTGGCTTGTGAAGGTTCACCAGGTATTGGCTGCCTCATGTGCTTTCACAGGGACTAGAAACCTGAGCCGCAATCCTGCCCACAGTGGTGTCAGAAGCATCCTCGCCTTTTGCGGTGCTTCCTTTTTGACGTAACGAAATTTCAGGACGCTGGATTTTCAGCCTGATCTCAGTCTCGGGGCTCATTCGGCGCGGCCACGTAATCAGAGACGACACGCGGCCCCCTGCCTCTGTCTGATATGCTGTGTATTGCATTTCTTTGCATCTGTTTTGTTTTACTAATCCTCCTTGCTAATTTATTTTTT
>NW_015226608.1:0-849 GCF_001447785.1 Gekko japonicus | reverse complement strand
ACGGGACTTACGTCTGTGTACGTGCTTAACAATTGCACTACAGTCTGCTGTATTTGGAAGCTGACATCTGCAACAGTGTGAGTACACCTGAATCCAGAACAATTGTTTAGAAATTTGAATGATAGCTAGAAACACAGCAGAGCAGGCCTAGATTTTGCTCATTGATTGGCTGTAGGCTTCTTGTATTGCCCAAGTCAAATGTTTCATATCTCCATCTGTTCATCAGTAATCAACCCTGTGGATGAGTATGGACCTGAATAAATATAGTAAATATTATAAAGTGTTCCATTGTGGAACTACTGTTGGTTTCAACCAAAAGACCTTTCAAAACCATAGAGGTGCTTGTAGGCATGAAAGGGGTGAATTATGTAGGATGGTTAACCTTTCTGGGATGCCAGTCCATTTTATAGCTTACATGGATTTATTAGCTTTGGGAAAGACAAATGTACACCTTGCCATTTACATATGGGGGATGCTACACACTTTTCTTTTATGGTCACTAAACTCAAGGACTAACACTCTGATTCTGAGTAATGATTACATGCTTACTTGCAAACTTGATAACATGAATATTATCAAGTTTCAAATGCATGTACATAACAGCATGTTGTCTCTAAAATATGATGCAGCATCCTTTTTCAGAACTGCTGAGGTTCTTGTTCTTACATATATCAGTTTCTAATTCTCATTGCCAAAAACAGTGAAACAAGATTGTTATGCCAAAACAGCAGCAGTGTAGCACCTTTCATCAGGAACACAGATGTCATGCAGTTGTGAGCAAGCAGCTGAGTTCCCCAGAACTCGTTATCAGTCTGGATGCACGGCACCCCCCCCCCACACACACACACA
>NW_015226607.1:0-849 GCF_001447785.1 Gekko japonicus | reverse complement strand
AGCCACTGGTGGACTTCTGCTCCATATGCATATAAGCTGTGGTGGCCTGAAATGGATCCTTATTTGCACCTTATGTGTTTTATTCATGGAGAAACAACTCAAAATGGACAGAGAATCTTACTCGAACCCCTCTCCTCAGGCCTTGTTGTTCTCCGAGTTCTTCTTCAAGCCGAACGGCTTCCCTTATGTCTTTCGCGGACAAATGTTCCATTTGGAACGGCTAACAAATGGCGTAAGAAAGGTCTCTAGCAGGACCATTACTTACTCCCAGAAAAGGGTTTCAGATAAATACTGCCAGGCAGTTAGAAACAGGAAGGTATTGACCAACAGTAATTACTTCCTGACAGCTCTTTGGGGCTGTCTGCGAAATGAGGCGGTATTTTGTGTCCCAGTTCTGACACGCCGAGTATCTCTTCCCAGTTCCAGGCGGGGGGAATCATTTGTCTCCTACTTCCGTAGAGGTTGTGAGACGTGATTGAGGTCTGAGGAATGAGTAACCCGGGGTGGTCTTCCTTTGACTGAGTGAAACATCCATTGGTTGGATATGTCATTGGAGGCCCTCAGTGGGGCACCTGCTGAGATTAAATTCACTCTGTGGATAAAGAGGATTTCAAGCCATCTGGCATCTTTATGGAAGCCTGGAGGAGGCCAGGAGTGGGTGAACTGCAAGCCCGCCATGCATCCACGTAGACGCCAAATCCAGTCGACATTCACAATTTGTTTACGACTAAAGAGATGCACTGTTTTGTATTTAGATGCAAATGGATTTAAAGATCTGATCTTAAGGGGGGGAAAAACCCAGTTACCACAGCAGCTTTATTTCCCCCTAAGCAGAGCAGACTTGTTGAG
>NW_015226606.1:0-849 GCF_001447785.1 Gekko japonicus | reverse complement strand
CATTGACAGCCTAGCTCAGGTCTTGCAAACTTAAGGCAGTTGCCTATCATCAGGCAAAGTGAGGTGGCTTGCCTCAGGCAACAGTTCAAAGGAACAATTGAAGGGTAGAAAAACATTAATTAATTAGTTCATTATTATGATTTTGCCACCACTGAGGCGCTATCTGGATTTTCTGCCTAAGGCATCAAGATACCCTGGGCTGTCTCTGGCAGAATAGAAGACTGAGGAAGAGGCATTTCTAATGTAAATGAACATTCTGGCCAGTGCGGAATTTCATTTGCATTCCTAACCAAATGAAGCAAGAACTACTTTTAAAACTCATAACTTTTAAAAAGAGCTCTCCCAAGTGCCAGAAAACAAAAAGAGGAGTAAAATATGGCAGAAAACATGGATGTTCTTGTCACTGGAGTATTTTATTATGCAAGCTGTGATATATTTCTAGCAGCACTATTCTAGGCATGTCCACTCAGAATTAAGTCCTGCTATGTTCAATGGCAAGCATGCTTCCAAGTAAGTGTGCTTAGGACTGCAACTGAAAGTTCCAAGAACACTGAAGGTATGTGTTTTAATAGGTATAGAAGTAAAAGCCAGAAATGCATTAAAAGAAGTGTGTACATAAGGAGAGAAGATATTACCTTTAGGAACAAGCCCAAGAAGATCTACTCAGACATAAGTCTCATGTTGTTCTTTAGGACTGCATCATTACAGTGCAATCACAAGATGACTTTCCTTCAAGTAAACCACATTGTATAGACCAGAGTAGGATTCTGAGTGGAACTGCTCAGGATGGCTCTCTTAGACTGCAATCAGATGGGCAAGATGCTCCGATGTCATGGTGGCTCCCTACCA
>NW_015226605.1:0-849 GCF_001447785.1 Gekko japonicus | reverse complement strand
TTTTTGCCCAGATACCAGAGTGTTGCCAGACATCACAGTGTGATGATGTCAGTTCCAGTACATGCTTGAAGTGAGGTAGCCATGTTGCCGGCAATGTCACCTAGCCCTCCCACCACTGGTGAGTCCCCCCATTACCCACTGGTGGCCAGAAGGGACCGGGAGGGACATGGCGACCGTAATCATTACAGACTTAGAAACAGACTTTGACAGAAAAACTGACCTCAGCACTGAAATCTGTTGATCAGGATTTGGAGAATAAAAAATGGGTTCTTTCAAACCTGCAGTTCTGCTGGCTGAGTATTCCTCTGTTATGCTGATGACTCAAGATGGCTGCCTGATGTTTCTCCACGGGTGCTAGTTGTTGGGAGACAATCTCCTGATTGCTGAAGTAAGGCTTTACATTTTGGAAAGAGCTTCAGGAAGGGAAGGTATTCAATTTTTTGTAAATATTTTGTTTAAAGGATAGTACTTTTCAGTCTGCTCGGGCTTTTCTTTTTGAAATAATTTCTTTGCCATCTGCAAACTTTGCTACTTTACTTTTCACCTGATGGGGGAAAAAATTAATTAGCATTGCTCTCAGTCAAAAACTTGGGCCCTCCTGTACATATTTCCATCCCCTATAAAACGATCCATTTACTGCTCTCCATGGCCTCCTGGTTTTTAACCAGTTCCCAGTCTATAAAAGGTCTTATCCTTTTAGCCCATAATTGCCAAGGGTTTTTTAAAAGCCGTTTTTGATAAGGGGAAATTTGACCTCACTATCTTTTTAGAGTTCTTTGAGCAGTCGGCAAGCTTGACGGTTTCTGTCACCTTTGTTCAGAGTTTGGGGGGTTCAAAAGGTCCCCCCCC
>NW_015226604.1:0-849 GCF_001447785.1 Gekko japonicus | reverse complement strand
CACCTGGGTGGTAAGGGTGAAGAGGGGGCAGATTGAGAAGCTGATAGCCCTGGAGCAAGCTATGTCAAGTAGTCCTTTTGGTACTAGTCATGCCACGGAGGCTGCTTGGCATGGAAGCCAGGCCACAGCAGCAATGGGTGGAAACCCGTACTTTCTGTCGCTGTCACTGTGGTCCCCCCTGGCACTCCCAGCATCACAGGGGCCACAGCTCTGCCTGGCCACCAGTGGTCCTTCAGGGCAGTGGCCAACTGGAAATTTTGCTCCTAAGTAAAATGGCCAGTCCACCTGGGAGGAAGACAAAGATTCGTGAGATCCTCTCCTGGAAGGGGGAAGCATGCTCGAAACATTCGAATCGAACCAACGAGCTTGCGAAATTTCGGTCTCGACCCTTAAAATGGAGCATGGCTGAGATCTCACTGCTGTTTTTCTTTGATATTGAGAGGCTGTATTATTGTTTAGTTTATTGTGTGCTCTGTGCTGTCTCGGAGTTTCGACCGAAGGGGAGAGTATATATTAAAAAATGAAAGCGACATGCCTCGTGAGTTAAATGGGAGATTCCTCTCTCAGAACTTTTTGAAAGCAAATTTCTTTACTGTCCCAGTGAAACCGTGCATGAACGCTCTACATCACCTAGTGTCGTGTTAGATAGGCATCGCTTTCCCCCTTCTGTATTGGCTGCATAATTGTGCCACGTTGCATTCTATTCGGTATCCTTCCTGAGGTCCTGTGCAGATTGCTGTGAGCTTTGTTGGTGTGGATCTGCACATCGTGCACCTTTGGATACAAATTTTATACGTCTTTTATACCTATTCAGTAAACGTCATCTCCTATGCTTCCATGTTACTGCTC
>NW_015226603.1:0-849 GCF_001447785.1 Gekko japonicus | reverse complement strand
ATTTTTACCCACCTTTCTCCTAAGACAACCCAAGACAGGTTAAAATATTATTTAAAATCACAGTAAAATTAAATAAAATCAGCATAACAAAATGCCTTTACGTAACAATGGACAAAGACTCATGTTTGAACTATTCCAGCTCAAAACCTATAGGACCATTCCGCTGTGACAATACTCCTTCACAGGAGTTCCAGCCTGAATTATTCAAGTGTTTTTATAGCCTTTCATAGCCTTTCGGTCCTAACAATGCTGTGGGGGCCTCCTTGACATCTTTGGAAAAGCCATTCCACTTGATAGAGTCAATTGCAAAACATGGTCAGATACTTGGTCAGTGATGCATCTACGTCTGTAGGTAATCCCAACTCCCAGTATTACCTCTCACCATTTACTTTACCTTCCCTGTTTCTTCACCGAATTTTGGGTTATGGCCAGTAAAACAGACAAGGGGAAGGGAAGCTTTGCCCATTTCATCCAGGTCCTTTTGCACGGCAGCAGAAGTATGCATCCATGCCATTATGAGTTTATTTTTTTTAAATTAGTCTCCCACCCAATCCTTGGAGCAGCAGAAAATGATGGTACTCCAACAGAACAGGTGGAGTCCTGCTTCTCTCCCTCAAACTCAGCAGTAGGACTCTGCTGGCTTGTTAACTGCAGCTTTCGCCTCAGCTGCCCACCCTAGGCAATGGTGCCTGCCTCCTTTCACCTACTCTCCCCATTTCAGTTTCTTTGTCTCCCCATCAGGCAGCATCCAGCCGATGCCTTTGAATCAAGTCTGGGGGAGGAAAAAGCAGTCAAGAGCGGGGAAGAAAGCATGGGGCACAGCAACAGAAAAAGCCTATTTTTGTCAAT
>NW_015226602.1:0-849 GCF_001447785.1 Gekko japonicus | reverse complement strand
TGCTGTTGTTATTAAACTGCCCTTCCCCAGGCATAGAAGATAGGACTATTCTGAAAATCTGAGAATTCTACAACCCCTGCCGAACTTGGGCCTGTGCGGACAAGGCGTTCCCCTTCATCCGGGGTTAGGCGGGGGACAACCACGGGAGCGTCTCCTTTCCCTCGGGTTACCCGTGCCCCACGTGGTTCTCACGGCCTCCCGTCCTGTGTTCCCACCCCCGCAGCGCAGTCGCAGCTGTGCGACATGGAGGCGGACTGGGCCTTCATGGCGTGCCCCCCGGAGAACGAGTGCCTGAACGGGCACCACGACTGCAACGAGACGCAGAACTGCAACGACCTGCCCCACGGCTACCAGTGCACCTGCAAGAACGGCTACACCCTGGACAAGTGAGTGCCGCGGCGAGCACGTGCAAGCTCGTGCGAAAGGGAGGAGAGGGTCGAACGTCCACGCGGCGGCTTTGGACGCCTCGCGGCCAGGTGGGCGGGAAAGGCAGGCGTGCGGTTCTCCTACTGCATATACCCCACCCCCCACCGGGTCCGGAGTTTCCAGCTGGGTCTGAACACGAGTGTTGGGGAAGGGTCAAGATAAAGAGCCGCACCCCTTTGAGGTCCTGGACCACTGTAGTGTCCGGACCAGACATGGAATGGACCGACCGTCCGGTTGATCCTCGGATACCTATCCTAACCCCGATCCCGTCTGCTCTCTGCTTTGCTTCGGATTGGCGTCCCCACTCGCTATCACCCACGGCTGACTCCTTGGGCTGGTTTCTTCACTACGGCCTTCCTCTGTCTCTGCCGTGGGGTTCCTTCTGCCTGAAGGTCTCCCTTTCCCCCTGGCTCCAGCTGCCAC
>NW_015226601.1:0-849 GCF_001447785.1 Gekko japonicus | reverse complement strand
CCTTCCAAATACTAACCAGGGCTAATCCTCCTTAGCTTCTGAGACGGCTGGGCTGTCCAGATCAGGGCAAGGCAAATCTGCCGCAAATCGGTCTTGCTCCTTCTTTGGTCATCCTGTTGTTTATTTTCATGGAGACACCTCTGCTGACTCAAAGCAATTTGCACTGGGAAGAGCTCATGTACACATATATTAAGTTGCAGAGGCATTTAACCTTGTGCTCTTCTCTTACCCATTGTTGTCCGAAACGGTATAGCCTGGGAAGAGATTTACCTTAATGGCCTGATGTTTGTACAGAGTAGCTCTAAGTACTATTTGAATTAGTAGGAGTTGCTTCTTTTAAAAGATAATAATCATCATCCTGACCTAGCAAGATAAATGTAAACGTGTACGGAACATGGAGCATTGCTGGTGTGGAAGCACCTCTGGATGCATATTCTTGTTTATATCAGGATGCTCATTGGAATCCTCTTTGAAATGACTGGGTGTGTCTTTAGATGCAAATGAGGCATTGTTGCCTTGGGCAAGCCGTCCCCTTTGAGGGTTTTGAGCTATTGAATATGGAAGGCCAAGAGAAATGAGTCACGGCAAGAGAAAAACCCATGTGATGGTTTCAAGATCAGACAGGTGAACCTTGCAGCTGTGGTTGATCTATTAATCCCAAGGAAGGGTAATATTAAGTTGGCACATTTAATCAGCCCACAATTATGTATGGAGCCAGACATGGGTTTAAGACAAACTGAATGTTGACCTTTTCGTCTTACGGGTTGCTTGATAATATCACATAACTCGGCTGGGATTAGAAGCAGACCGGGAAGTTAAAATGACTCTGGAACAAGTCAAGCTGAGTGG
>NW_015226600.1:0-849 GCF_001447785.1 Gekko japonicus | reverse complement strand
TAAAATCTCCCGTTAGGTACTAAAATGGCGGTGGTGGCCCAAGTTCCAACCTGGGAATGCTGTTCATGTCTGTTTGCAGCCTAAGCCTATTGATTTTAGTGGATTTAGAGTGGAGTAATTTAGCATAGGATTGCATTGCATGTATTCCTTCATACAAAAAAAAGACTCAATACATAAATCTTATCACGTAACTGGACATAAGTGATTGTGCCGAAACCTTTCTGTTTGGCACCCAGCATTTTTGTGAGTAGCAGGGATCCTTCTGAAAGGACACAACTGTTTTATCACCTCATGTATTCGGTATTAAAACTAGTTGCAGCGTGAACTGTCCTTGCTATAACACTTGGTGAAGCTTTCCTCTTGTTGTGTGGACACAAAGGCCAGAAATTCCAGAGAAGGGCGATTTCTTAGGCAGAACATTATACAAAATCTCTGGGCCACGCAACAGCCAGCGAATACGATGCCACTTTCCTGCCAACAAGGTTGAGGCAAAGAAGGAAAGACAGGAATCTTACCCAAGGCTGGGAGGAGGAGCAAGAACATGTTCGGTCAGGATGGAGCCCGAGCTGTTCAGCGGTGAGATGCCCAGTGTCTGTCCGGAGGAAAGGGCATTGAGGTTGGCAGCTCCTGAGCCAATGTCAGCAGCAGGCCCCAGAAGTCAGGGGGAAGATGCCCTGGTGGCACCACAGGAGGAGCCCGGTGGCAAGGGAACACCTGATCACCCTTGCAGGGGAGCTCTGAGGTGGCGCCAGTGAAGAAGCCCACTCCCGTGGGCAGGGAGCACAGGTGGGGGCTGGGGTGAGGTGGGGAGGGTCGGGACTGGAGCCTAAGTGGAGTAGGTGGGGGAGG
>NW_015226599.1:0-849 GCF_001447785.1 Gekko japonicus | reverse complement strand
CAGCAACTGGTCAGCTCCCTTCTCTTCAAACACATCCTGGTAGTCCACATATTTATCAGGAAGAGTAGGTGAGTATGATGGGTCAGCAGCAGCCAAGACAGCTGGTTAGTTCTGATGCAAGCATGAGTCTGAAACTGAGGCTCTTGCCGGGTCTGTACAATGACAGGGTCATGAAGTGCTAGCCATGACATCCCTAGCACTATCAGGAAATGAGGCATGCTGACCACATCAAAACAGAGCTGCTCCTGGTGGTATTGAATCAGCAAGATGAGAGGATGGATCTCCTTGGTGACTGGGCCTCAACTAAACAAGTGGCTATCAATAGCCTCAACCTGAGTTGGTTTCCCTTTGGGGCGGAGAGGTTCCTGGTACTGGTGGGCAAACTTTGAATCCATAAAGCAACGAGAGGCCTCAGAGTCGATCATGACATACACCAATAGCCAGCATGTGTCTGGTAGGTGGAGTTTCACGGGGACCAGGAGTTGTCCAGGGTTGTCACAGGAGGCACCACTGGATCCCACAGAATGCCCCAAGCTGCATGACCCAAAGCTGGCTTGGGGCTGGCCATTTAACACTGATGCATGTGGCTTCAATTTCTCAGGACAGTGATTGGTATAGTGTCCTGGTCCCCCACAGTACAGGCAGAGGTTCATGGAGCAGCACCTGTTCTTCTTTTCAACTGACAGTTGAGGATGTGCAGCTCCCAACTTCATGGACATAGTGTCTCTGGGCAGAGCAGAGGCTGGTCTCCTTGGTGGTGGTTTTCTGCGCACACCTGCTTCCAGCTCTCCAGCTGCCCATCTATCCAGAGGCAGAGCAATATTAAGTTCTGAAGGGTTGCAGGGCACT
>NW_015226598.1:0-849 GCF_001447785.1 Gekko japonicus | reverse complement strand
CAGGTCAGGGCAATAGCGAGATCAGATAAGGTCAATCATACCGCCGGGATCCTCTTTGTTAGACGTTCCAGCAACGTGTCTTACGCATGTTTGCTATTATTGAACGGTATGAGTAACCCGTGCCTGCAACCCCGGCTTGGGAGTCAGTCCAGTTCCACCGGATGTCGGGCCCTCAGGCTCTGTGACGGATTCCATCCGTCCCATGTGGATGGCTCTGGGTTTTTCTCCCCCCACCTTCCAAAGTCATTTGCCTGTCTCCTGTTGATCCTCCCGCAATGCCAGAGAAGCTTAGTCGTTCTTCATGGCGCTCCCGAACCGAGAGTGCGCGGGAAAGGAGCCAGGCAGTAAATACGAGATCTTTAAAAGAGCTCTTCTTCCAAAAGTGGGACTCCATCAGCTTCTTGGCGTACCCCCAAGTGTCTTAAGCGGCAAAGGGAAAGGCAAGTCTGCTCAAGAAGTCGACCTGTCTGAGAGGTGAGCTTTTTTCCAGACTTTTCAGCCTTTTATACTGTGGTTTCAGCGACTCTTTCCAAACAGACAGCACCAAGAATGGTGCTGGTCCCTCTGTTGGTGATGGACCTTCAGCAGCTGCAAGGGAAGGAGCTGGGGAATCGAAATTGGGCAGGCCCTTGAGAGACTGTTCTTTCCCCAGCAAAATCCTAGCCTGACCTGGAAACCATTTATAGTCGGGGGAGCCAATGGGATACCAGAGTGGGCGGAGCCAATGTGGGGCTTCGGAACACGTTATCGCCCAGGGGTCCTCAGTTCTGCAATTCCAGCAGCTCGCCACATGGGGCACCAGAGCAGAGCAAAGAGAGACTTTGATTTGGCTGTTTTTGCAAATGACGA
>NW_015226597.1:0-849 GCF_001447785.1 Gekko japonicus | reverse complement strand
CACACCGAGTGAGATAGGCAGGAAAGAGGGAGGGAGAAAAACGCCCCAGACTGCTGAAATTTTTTAGAACGCAGAATAAAAACCTGCTGAGTTACCACTAAGTACTTAGCTAAATTGCTACAGAAAAGTTAATAGTCTGAGAAGAAGGGCACATTAGAGATAGGTAAAAGGTCTTTAAAGTGCAGTTATGTGCGCTACAATTCACTCTGTACTGGCTTTAGGGTAATCTGCCGCCTCGTACTTAGACATGTTGATTTATGAACTAATTAGTGCCATACAACAAAAATACTTCTAGAACCTGTTTCTCCTAACCATCCCCCAAACCACCTAAACAACTGGAAAATGGGTTTTGCATGTTAGAAGATTAAATTCAATATATATTTATGAGGCCATTCAAAATGTAGAGTCCTCCTTCAACAGCGAGTTTCTAAGAACCAGAAATATCCATGTATCAAAACCCATTGGTGTCAGAATCCTGGGCTTCTGAGAGTAAATTCCTTCTCAAGGTGCAAGGGACTTTATGCATTAATTCAGAGACTTAATGAGGCAGAAATTATATGGACATAAATGAACTTGGCAGAGAAGACGACAAAGTGTCAAATACTTTATAACTATCTTGTGGTTTTGAAAAAAAAATAACACCGAGAAATTACCACTGACGTCGAGCTCTGTCCCAGGCTGTGTTGCCTCTGAAATGGGTGAACTCTGAATCATTTTGGCCTCAGAAATAATGGAAAAGTAGAAAAAGCTCTATAGGCCAACTTTAAAATATTAACTGCAAGTCTGAGCTCAGTTAAGTGTATCATTTTTATGTTTCATATGGCTAGCAAGAGCACTTGTAGGTAGCCA
>NW_015226596.1:0-849 GCF_001447785.1 Gekko japonicus | reverse complement strand
GTTAGTGATGTGAAATACCTATACCTGACACGCTGGAGAGCCTCTGCCCTTTAGAGTAGACCTTGATAGAGCAATGGTTTGGCAGCTTCATGAGTTCGCTTGTAGCCATGATGTAACCCTGCCTCCTACATCCAGCATACCTGGTCAAACTAAGCACCACAACCTTAAGTGACTCAAATGTAGCTTACATCACAGTGTATTTAAATTCTCTTCCCCCCCAAAAAAGGTGCCACAATTATTCTCTGTGGTAGGTGGACTCGTTCTTTTAAGCCTGTTTTGTAGTACTGTTTGAGCTTTATAAATGAGAAAGATTTCAAGATTTGGATAGGTAAAGTAGGCTCCTTTACACCCAATTTCATTGTGAAACACAGGGAGGTGAACATTGCTGGGGGAGGGCAGTCGTGTTAGCTGACTTATTTAGGGAGTCCAGAAGAGGGAGCTCACATGTTATTTTGCAATGGCAGCTTTGGGTCAAACGTTCACATTTTGGGGTTGTGCCTAGCTTGCCGCACTGTCAGAGGAAAGCAGTTTATAGATCGTTGCTGTCTGTGGAACTTTATGAACAAACTTTGCCAAGGGCAAAGACATACCTTGAGATTAGGCCCTGATTGCATTATTCAGAAACGATCCTCTAATTGGTTTCATTGGGGCTGTAGAAATAAACAGGTATTTATCCGAAAGAGCTGATCCATACAAACAGAGTGCATTACTTTTTTTTTTTTTTAAGTATCTTAATTATAGGTATAAATCGCTTTAAAGAGTTGGAACTGAGAAGCTATATCCACTTGTCATGGTTTTGTTCATTTATGTACGCATATTCCATCCTTGTCGTACTCCTATTCCTATGCT
>NW_015226595.1:0-849 GCF_001447785.1 Gekko japonicus | reverse complement strand
ACAGCTTAGAGGGAACATTGCGTCACAGGTTCTTTGTATTTCCAGAGTACGCTGTGGGTTAATACATTTGTCCTTCATATTTGAAATGCTTCTTGAATTGCTTTCCTTTCGTATTGAAATACAAATTACTGGAGTATTTTTGCAGTTTTTTTTTAAAATTGAGTTCCATAAAATATGCACTGTCTAGGTCTGCGTACTGAACACAATCAGCGGACAGCATGAGCTGAGAGCACATGAATTTTTAGCTGCAGGATCTCCCACAATACCCAAAGCAGCAAAATAAATCTTTCCGGTCACGAAACGTATTGTGGTGGAAATCCATATATGTACTTTTAAAATGCAGCTTACAGTATTTACACATGCAGAGCATTCCTGTGAATGAAGGATAAGGCCTACAGCACTATGGAGACTGGAATGTAAAGAGGTTTTTGCAGTAACAAAGTTGAAGCATCTGTGGTCAGAATCTCTTCGTTGTTTACTGGGAAGGGAAGCTGTATTCCTTATTCCACTGTTGTAAGGAATAATCAGAGACATTATGAAATGGAGGGGAAAACCCTTCAAGGACTGCCTTCTCCCATAGGAATCTGCCCGGATACTGAGAGATCCTTCAATGGCCCTCCTTCATGTTCTCCTCTTTGCAATAATCAGAAATGCAGCTACTAGATAAGGTAGGGCCTTTTCTGTGGGGGCATAGTGCCTCTGGACCTGTCTGCTGGTGGAGGTTCTAACTTGCTTTCTCTGTAGGGTTGCCAAAAACCCCCAGTGGAGGCAGCAGTCCCCACTGACAGGCCCCACCTCTCGGCCATTGATCAGCCGTTGATCAGCTTTCCGGTGGGGGGAACGTACCCC
>NW_015226594.1:0-849 GCF_001447785.1 Gekko japonicus | reverse complement strand
GCATCATTATTTAGGGACACTTCATTTGCTACTTCCTGTCTATTAACATTAAGCACCAGAGTGACCTGTACAAACAGAACCCTTCCTTGTGTTAGAACCCTGCCAGTAACAGAAATGACAGGCAGGGGTCTCTCTTGGGAGCCACAAAGAAAACATAGTGATGCTACAATACCAACTACACTATTTGCATAATGTTTTTCATTTCAGACCTACACATACCTGAAAGCCTTGGATTCTTGCCAAATATTCCAGCTGTTTTGAAGGCTGCACTGTAGAACAAGGGGAAGTAAGTGACATTCCTTTTAGACCTATGGCTTCAGCAGTTGGGGATGTTCCATTCATAAGTAGTTCCCTGGCAATCGTAGCTGTACTATTAGTGGCAGGAGATATGCTGAAGAAACAACTAGAAGTTTGGCTCATTTCCTTGGATGACATATAGTTTACAGTGGTACCAGGGGATGCTTTGTTGCGGCTGGCTTCCATCTCTTGATAAACATCAGGAGAGAGATGGAGAATTCCCTTTGGTGCTGAAAACAAAGCAAACATCATTCTTATTATACCTATAATTGTTTAAATGTTACCAAACAAAACATTGGGTCAGATCCATTAGAGAAACTTGTGGAAGGAGCTAAAAGGGCAGATATCTCCCCACCTTCCTGTTTCCTAAACAGCTAGCTGTTTGTCTTCAAACTCTTCTCTGATGTTTGGGGAGCCTCGGAAACAAAATGTACCATGGGACAGAGTGCTGCAGCAACAAGGGGGAAAGGTAAAATCACCTCCTCCTCTGCTAATGCAAGTCGTTAGCAGAAGTGTCCTGTCTAATACTCACTTTGTTTGCAAGGCTCTCCC
>NW_015226593.1:0-849 GCF_001447785.1 Gekko japonicus | reverse complement strand
CCTGCTCTTCCTCTTTTCTTCTCTGATACGGGCTGGTTCTGGAAGGTAGGACCCCTTTTAAGGCTTTTTTTTTTGTCTTCTAGTCTGCCCCATCTTCCAGTTGTGCAAGGACCTTGGCACACACAGAAATCTTCTAGTGTCCAATCCAGAACATGCATCAATGACTGAAGAATGCAAGCCTCATTTACTAGTGCCGAATGTTCTTCTAGCTAGAACCAGCAACATTATTGAAACTTTTTGAAGTGTGGGTAGGAAGGAGTTATTTATAGGTCAGATAGATGGTTGATCAGAATACCATAGCTATTGAGTTGTAATAAATTGTTGGCTGGGGAAATATATCTGTCCTGTTCTTTAGTATCCTCACAGGTAGTTTGAATGCAGAAATGAATTTACAAATGATATAAAATGGAAAAGATTCACTAAATGTTACATTCTTCATAAATTGGAGCAATATCTTGTTTATAAAAAATGAAGATTAAATTCAGAGTACTGCTTTAAAAATGACGTATGGGTTATAGTAGTCTTTATGTGTTGCAGTGATGTTATGCTGTTAGAAAAAACAAAAATATCATTTGTAATTCATTACAGAAAGAATACTAGGTATAACGTGAGAACTGGAAGGAAGTGTCATTGTGTTTGTAGTTGGTCAAAAATGTTGTTTTTTTTTTGGTCTCCCTGGCATTTTCAGTCATCTTTCTGTAGATCAAAAATGTGTAGATAGAGATTATGTTATACAATCAGTAATAGAACCAGTGGTATGCCGTAGGGATGGGCATGAACCAAAAACTTCTGGTTCAGTTGGGGTTCGAGGCAGTCCCAACCCAAACTGAACCCTGAACTGAGCAAAAA
>NW_015226592.1:0-849 GCF_001447785.1 Gekko japonicus | reverse complement strand
GGTTTCAAATATATCTGATACGTGACGTCACTAAGAATGCCATTATATGCTAGCAAGTGAATCATGGGCTTATTAAATGCTTAACTGTTGTCATTCGTACCAGACAAAAGGCATGGTTTTTGAAACTGGCAACATGCCCATCAAAATATCATGTGGAAATACAACGCTGTCTGGGAGGCAGACAGGTTAACCAATATCACCTGAGCAGTGGTCTGTTATCTGATACATGCTGCAATCCTCAGCACGCGTACCTGGGAGTAAACCCTATTGATCATCGCGGGATTTGCTTCTAAGCAGACATGCATAGGATTGGGTGCTGATGAAGCACTGTTGAAACTGTTTCAGCCAGAGATAAAGCAGTATGAAACTGAACATGTTGTATCACTGGCATCTCACACCGCTGACAATGAGTCATTTGTACATTTTTGTCACAAAATGCGCTAGAGGAGCTGTGATTGCTCTGGCACACTGTTGGATGTGGTAGCTTTTTCGTTCCATTTCTGATTTGTAGGCAAAGTCACTGGACATAAGCAAAATCACTGGACAGGTAGTGTAGCGTGAGGGCTGGCTTTATGAAGCATTTTTTGCTGATGTTCTAAAACGCCTAGCTTGTAAGGGTTTTGGAAGTTACTCTCTCATCATCAGTTCTCTTAGCATCAGCTAAAACTGCTAACCTTCCTATTGGTTCATTTTGGTTTCTTAGGGTCTGGGATATAGCAGTAATGGTGAAATTGGCATTTCAGATTTTGGCTCATGGGATTAGCTAAACACCAGATATTCTTTGCTGAATGGCATCTTTCTTGCAAAGGAAACTGCCTCTCAGCAGGGAGCAGTTGAATGTACTTCCTT
>NW_015226591.1:0-849 GCF_001447785.1 Gekko japonicus | reverse complement strand
TGTTCTCTTAAACAAACAAAAACAACCCCTTAATTTTAATTGGGGGAAACACAATAAGAAGGGAAGATCCAATTACTTTCAGGGGACAAATGAAGTGAACAAAGGGATTTCATACGCACAGGAAAATACAAAACACATAAAACACAACCTAAATACACTGGTTCCCTAGCTTACTGGCTTACAGGTCTTGAGCCATGTCAGCCTGACATGGGCCTATATGGCAAGGGCCCTCATCTTCCCCTTCTCACTCCAGGGAAAGCAAATGTAATCCTCATTTCAAGGTTTTATCATTTTTCTGTGATCACACCCCCTCACATGGTTGTGTTCTCTTTGCAATCCAGGTGATAGTAAACCAATCAAGTGATTCCCCTGGGGCAAAAAAAAATTTCTTTTTGTGGGGCTTTATTCCCGGCTCCTGCTAGTAAGTTTAATTAACAGAGGGAATGATGGGGACCAGGTTGGGACTCAAAACAACCCCTGGTATATTTTTAATGCTGGGGGGGGGGGTGTTCAGGGTACCTGGCCTTCTCAATAAGCTTATTTTATTTGCACTCTGGAGCCAGGTTCAGCATTAGACATTAATTGACCCAGTTGTGTGTTGGAGACATGCTATTTTGCCAGTATTTGAAAGAAGTCTCACACTTACATGAAGTGGAAAGTAGGTGCTCTTCTAAAGTACTTTTTTGCTTCTTCACCAAGTGTATGCCAAGCATTGCTAGGCAAATATCCACTGGCAAGCTGCTCATTGTCACTATCACTTTCACCTCCATCTAGACGATTTAAACCCATAAATGATAACTGTAGAGGAAATATACTGGTATCAGTTTCCATTTGTCACCATGAAATGAA
>NW_015226590.1:0-849 GCF_001447785.1 Gekko japonicus | reverse complement strand
TGTTTTGTATATGTGTGTGCACTTTATATTCATACACCCAAGCAGCAGATCCTCTTTAGGAAAAACTGAAGTTGTACTATCAATGAGAGGATTTCATTTGGGAAAAACCAGAAATTGAGATCTTGGCTACAATAAGTAACAGAGTGCCTGCATTTTGTTATATTATTTAAGGTGTGGAGTAAGAAGATAGCAGGCTCCCATGGACTGAACTAAACCCCTCCCACAAAAGCCTTCTGAAATGAAAAGGAGTCCACATGTTGCTAACCCTGAATTGCGAGTAATAGGAGAGTTAAGTTCCCACTGGAATAGTAAACCTGTGCCTGGACTTCACCACTTCAGACTGCAGGTGGGGGTACCATTAGACTGAATGTTCCTCTACAGGGGGAAAAAATCCCTCTGCATAGAAAAACAGAATGCCAGAGAAAAGGATTCTAGTGTAATGGTGCTTATTTCCATTACTTATGTATTTATGCAATGCCCATGCAACCATGCACTGCGCTTTCCTGGTGGGCAAGAGAAGCAATCACTGATGCTAAACAGGATGCCACAGATCTTAGAAAGAGAGAGACAGAGTGTGGGGGTTACATATTAGTGGTGTCAGATTTGCCTCACTGCATTACTTACCTGTGAGTTGCATTGGTTTTTGGCATCTGTGTCCATGGCAAAAAGTTTCTCGATCATTTCAATCTTCAGGTCTTCATCCAAGGAAGTGTAATAGTCTCCAGGGCTACTGGGCTGCAGTAAAAAGAACATAACAAAATAATAGTCTTTCACAAGCACTAACCTGCTCACCTATGGCAAATAAGAATTTCTTCAAGGTTACTAGTGGGTAACTAAAGTTGCCTCTTT
>NW_015226589.1:0-849 GCF_001447785.1 Gekko japonicus | reverse complement strand
CCCCACCTGGAGGCTGGCATCCCTGACTTAGAAGGGTATAACTTTCCTTAGGGCCGTGCTGATAGAGGGTCTTCTCCTAAAGTTGGAGTGTGCCTATCACGTTAAAAAAAAAACTTTTTTAAAAGCCCCGAGACTAAAATAAAATGCTTATTTTTTGGGTGGGGGGGAAAAGGTATATCTCTATAAGATAATAGAGTTAACCTTTTCCCTGTATTGATTTGCCAGACGACAGAAAACATTGGTTTCGAAAACCTCATCCCAGCAGAAAGGAAACTATAATTCTTCCCATTCATTTTTCCTTTTCGGGAAGTTCATTTATATCTGCCTTTCAAAACCTTTCTCTGTCTGTAGTCACCCCCCCTTCCCAAAAACAGGCCCCTTATTGCAAAACCTCCAGTTCCTCGACTCTTCAGCCTTAGAAGAGACCTCTGCATCAGTGCATAATTTTGGGAAGTCGACGGGAGATATCCACAGCGCCTGACAGGCACTTGGGTTTCTTATTGAGGTAGAAGCCAGCAGGGTTTCTCCCTGACCATCTGTGTTCTATAAATTACGGTAACACCGGGCACATGTTGCTCCTAAATCACCAATGAACAGGCTTTACCTTGTGACACACAACATGAACCCTGTTGGATATTCCAACAGACTCCCATAAAGCATCTGATATAAACTCTGGATTATGTTTCCTTCAGGAGTTGGGGAACTTCAGGGTTTTCCCCCCTTCCCTTCTGAGAACCTCTGGCGCTGATGTTGACAAAGCACACGCAGTCGCCTGACGATTGACTTCCACGCGGGCGATTTGCGCAAGAGTTTCGGGCGGTTATCTATGCTCCCTCTAAGGTGTGGAGT
>NW_015226588.1:0-849 GCF_001447785.1 Gekko japonicus | reverse complement strand
AACCAATACTCAGAATGCATGATTTATCCCCTTGTACTCTCCGTTCTGAAATTCACTGTTATATTTTCATCATCCATTTTCAGGGACAGTTGCTGTTATCCACTGATTATCATGGGAACTCAGAAAACAAACATGACTGCCATACTGACATTCTAGCAAGAGTGAAGACTTAGTAGACCAATCACAGAAAAATTTCTAAAGAAACACAAGAAGGCTTTATCTCTGGTCTTCATATCCAAAGGTGATTTAGAGTAGGTACTGAATTTGAATCATGTTATCAGTTGATATCACATCAGGAACAAACAACACCAAGCCAAAGTTACTATCTTGGAAGGGGCTTGCTTGTTTGCTTTTTAACTTGCCCATCCAGATGTAAATGTCCACACTGTATTTTATTATTGATGTAGCAGTTCAGGCTATTTTAAGGCAAATGCATAGTAACAAATGCATACAGTGACAAATGATAAAATAAGAGGGTTTGTAGTATTCACAAACCTAAGAAGACAGTACTTTGTAGGTTTTTATGTTGGGAAAAATCAGAACTGTCTAGGTGAAATCAACATCTTCTCTGGCAACTACAGCAAAAACTATTCTCAGAAGGCAAAGATAATTCCAGGGCATAAAAAGGTTGCAGCAGGTTCTTATTACCTCAGCCCTATCTCCACAAATATGAACAGTCCACAAACATGATTAACAGATACAGTTTTAACAGCATCGTGACTGAACCATGCAATGTGCTTGATTTTTGTTCTTCAGCCTAGTAAATCACAGATAGCCATGTACAACTGAGGGGAACTCTGAGGAAGCCATTTTATGCAGGTTGCAGCAAAGAAGCACTTAAATTCACCA
>NW_015226587.1:0-850 GCF_001447785.1 Gekko japonicus | reverse complement strand
TGCGCTCCCGCAGGAAATGACCCCCGCCCCCTTATTGAATCCCCATTTGTGTTGTCCAGCACACAAGCAAACCCGCTGCCAGAGACACACGTGCTATCCAGGAAGAGGAGTAATAATTTTTTTTTAGTTTTGTCATTGTTACCATTTAAATGGGTGGATCCTTCTTTGGTGGCTCTCCCATTCATTTGAGCGATGGTCGTGGGAGACTTTCCCCTCGGATTGTGCCCCCACGCTGTGAGATACGAGCGGCAGAGCCAAAGCCGGCACCTGGATGCCGTTCCCTTACAAGATAAACAGCTCCCAAAGAGCTTGGGCTGCTGGCAGGTTGCCCTGACTCCTCGCCAGTTCCTGCAGCGAACCGCTAGGACCCCTTCCCAAAATCGAGAGGGAGGGAGAGAGCGCCCAAGAGGCCTGGCCTTTCATGCCTCAGGTAGGATTGGCTGGAGCACGAGGCAAACCTTATCGCTGTGGCTTTCTAGGAAGGCCGGCCGAAAATAGGATGGTGTGGTACTCGAGGCCTTCGCCCCCACCTCTTAGCATTGTTTCAGGCATCGCCAAAGAAGAAGCAGAACAATTGTGTGATGGAATCAGAGGCAAGGATCTCTTAGCCTTCTTCAGAGCATGCAAGGGATGCGTCAAAATATCACACAGTTCCTGTTGGGGGAGAACTCTTGCATGCAACTCACACATCCCTGGAACAGGGGTCGTTCTCTCTGATGTCTGTGCATGCATGTCTTTGGTAATGTATGCTTAAATGGGGACACCACAGCAAAAGTCATCCATGTGTGAGCATTATATCCTACATGTGGGTCACGTGCTGTTTCCCTCACACAAATGCATCCTGTGTGGG
>NW_015226586.1:0-850 GCF_001447785.1 Gekko japonicus | reverse complement strand
ACTGAACAATAACAACATAACCATTAATTTACATACCTCAAATGTGGTCCAACTTGGGCTCTAAAGCTAGGTTTGCAAACACAACCCCCCACCCCACCCGCATGATTAGATCTAGTCAACCAATTCTAGGTTTTTCAGAGATTATAACATGCATATGCAACAAGAGGTCTTCACTTATCACAAACTTGTCCAGAGTGCACTTTGCTGGTCTAACTTTGTCTTCTAATGTCTCCATTCAAATGAAACTATCATGAGGCCTATAGGCAAGTATTTTGTATGTAAATATAATCATCTTAAACCGTTGGCTTATGAGAATACAGCTGAGCACATTCAGTATTTGTACTCAGTATTCAGTAATATGCTCAAAATAAAACTGTTTAAATCATCAAATGAAACCAGACCAAACATGTTCTTGCTACCAATGACATCAGTTTTACTCTGATGACATCCACTGCTACTTTGAACTTGTTATCTGGTAAGCTGGCTTCTCAGATATGCTGGGCATGCCACAAGATACCCAAAGCCAGCCCAGTGGTATGCAAACGTGATCGTAAATTCTCAATGAAATATCACTGTCATTTGCCCATTCTTTAAGTACTGCACTGAATATTTTTAATGATGAGATTTTAAAACATCAAATAATTGTAATGATACTGCACACCATGGCATATAGCAAAAAAAAAATCACTTTTAAAAGATATGATTGAACATACAACTAGAGGTTTAATCACTCCTACTAAACTATGCAATGTGATATCCAATTGACTATCCCAGAAATGTTTGCTGTACAATTTTGTTTACATGTTAGAAATTGAAATCTGGGTTAGATCTTAATGTTCCTAGTTTATGA
>NW_015226585.1:0-849 GCF_001447785.1 Gekko japonicus | reverse complement strand
CTGGAGAAAAATGTCCTGTTCCTTTAAAAGAGGCCTAATGTATAGAAGTGGGCAGCTGAAGCTTTTCATAGCAAGGAGGTAACACCACCTGGAAAACAGCAGCACATTACGCCTCTACTAAAGACAGAACATTTTTATCTCCAGGTGCTTGGCAATTCTAGCTGTAGACTTAATCTGAATTAGGCACCATGCACATGGGGACTCAGAAGAACCCAAAACTCATGTCTGCCTATTACATAGGGTGGGAATCCCAGACTGGCCCAACCTGTGTACTTGGTAATGTGTGAATCTGAATTCAGTTCATACAGTTCAACATATTTCATACTAGTTTAGTAACTGAAGCTACACTCTGTGCCAAGGCATGACTAGGAAATGATATCAGGCAAAAACCAGGACTGTTTATGGTCATAATCAACCCCCAGGGAATGGCGTTCAAGGAGATCAGTCTTTCATCACCTATTGTCTGGGCTGCTAATCCCACCAATCTCAGGCAAATTAATTCAATTGACATAACAGGGCCAGTTCATCAGTGTCTCTAATTGGTGGCAGACACAATTCGTAAACCATCTGTCCACACATCTTTCCCCCATGTGTTGGACAAAGTACCTACCAAGGTGTAAAATGAGGTGGCTCCTTCTAAGTGGGTTTAATGTGCCTCTAGGGAAACAGCGGGAGGCAGGGAGATCAGAGCCATGGGTCTGATCCAGCAGGCAGTTCTCCCAGATGAGACTCCCTTGAATGAATGGGAACTGTGCAAGAGCCAAATTGTGTGCCTGTACAGCACCTGTTGATTTTCTATGGGGCTCGTACAAGAGAATTCCCTCTTGGATTAATCAACATGAGACAGGA
>NW_015226584.1:0-850 GCF_001447785.1 Gekko japonicus | reverse complement strand
TTTCCTTTGGGTTATTTGCTGCCCAGATTCCTCTTGGGTTTGGTCTTTTGTTTAGGCTTGTGTGAACTGGCATCCTCCCATCAGTCCTCTTTTTCGCTTCGCCTCTGATCTTCCTTTCTGAGTGGACCAATCTGCAGTGTTGTGGCGCTTTTAGGGACCAACTGTCTACGCATCTGTTTTCTCTGTTTCTGTTTTCAGTCTATTCCTATTTTCATTGCTCCTCTCAAGCTTGCAGACATATTTTGCTACTTTGTCGAAGATCCATTACAGTAATTTGCGTGGACTGCCACTCAGACTAGGAGTATTCCTTAAGGTGGGAGTAGAATTTACTCCAACAGCTCTCTTAGTGGTGATGAAAGGTTATTTGGCATAAATGTGGACTTAGTTTTGAAAACGGCCCACATTCACACTGACACACATGTTTGGTACATCTGCCTTTAGCTCACACATAGTAACAGTATGGTTAATGCCCACAGCAATTTCCACGTGTGGTTGGGGTAGATGATGCAATACAAATGTATGTTGCTACGAAGGTCAAGGGTATTTGTACAATTCAGACACATGTTATGGGAAGCGTGGACAACTAGGCAGATTTAGGACACCAGAAGGATCGTGAAAATTGACAGAATGCAATCAGGCAGCTACTCCTTCAACTTAATACAGTGCCGAGGTATCTATGACTTACATTGAGTCCTTCTCTTAGAAGCCAACTGTCTTTGAATGTGAGTTGCCCTTGTTGTTTGTGTCTTCTTGCAATAACATGAGGAATGCTAACAGGAAGTGTGTCCGTAGCTCTTCCAATCTTTAAGGTCATTGAACCAGGATGTATAACGACAATAAAGTTGCACTG
>NW_015226583.1:0-850 GCF_001447785.1 Gekko japonicus | reverse complement strand
CCGCCTGGAGGCTGGCAACCCTGTGCCCGCTGTTCCTGCAGGTCTTGATTTCAGCCCGCAAAGGCTGTTTTTCATTTTTGTAAAGAAAATAAGTGCTGGGGAAAGGTTGTCCATGTTTTAGCGCAACTTGTCGTTCGGCTTGGAAATAACCTGTTCTACATCTCCGGCAAAACCGATCTGGGTCTCACCTTTATCTGTCAAGCACAGTCGATCTCAGGGTAGGCGACACGAAACTTATCATTTTGACAGATGGAATCAGGATTTCAGGGGGAGACGCTCAAAATGTCAGGCCTGGACGGCGCGAATTTGACGGCGGCCTTCTATTACCTTTTTATGGAGATGCCCTTTCTAGTCTAATGTGAGAGGGAGACGGCCAAGCCCTGGGACCTGAAGGTTAATCTATGGAACATTTAGAGATAAAAAACAATATGGCCGCTCCCTTTGATATATGCTCATCGGGGAGTTGGCGTCTCTGCCTGGCGGAAAATACGGCAGGATTTCAATGTGTTCCAAACTGCAAGCTAAGCACTATGGCTAAGGCTCCGAGCTCGGAAACAAATAGCCACGAGGACAAAAGAATTTATGAATACGGGACATGATCCGATCATTCATTGGCACCTACGGAGGAGTGGGGAGGCCTCTCTTTCCACCGGCAGGCAGGCCCCTGGGGCCAAGAGCTGCTCATATGCACTTGAAGTGCCCAGGGTTAGATTCTAAGCAAAACACACATATCCCTCTGTATCACAAAGAGTCCCTGTTTTCTGGTCCCAACCTGTAGTAAGACATCTTGTCTCCTGTGCGCCTGCAAAATTCATGTTCACTTTGGGGCACTGGTATTCTGGCTGCCAAG
>NW_015226582.1:0-850 GCF_001447785.1 Gekko japonicus | reverse complement strand
CAGAACTTGTCCTGTTGAAGACAGTAGTTTATGCTCTTGTACAGAGTGATGTCCATATAATGGAGATCAATCTGCATGACACAGTTATGTACTGGCCAGCAGGTCTCACTCTGCAAGGTGTCTGGATGGGAACCACTGGATGGGAAGCTGCTTTTAGTTTAACAAAAGAGCTGGGTTTGTGTGAAATAAAATAAATAAGCCCTTTGTTTCATTTCTTGGTTTCCTTGGTTTTTCTTTGCCAAGCAGCATTAGTGCGAGTGACATGAAAATGTTATCTATAGCTTTACAACCAGTGTGCTTCTCCGTCTGGGGCTGGAGTCTGTACTCAATTGGATGAAACTTTTCTGTCGATTTTTGTGATGTTATATTCTCTCTGACACAGTTTGAGCTCATCGTTCAGTGTGACCAATTTTTGTTCTCTGGCAGGTCAGCAAAACTGGGGCAGAGGGTTCTGTTCTTGATGAAGCTAAAAATATTAATAAATCTTTATCTGCTTTGGGCAATGTGATCTCGGCATTGGCAGAAGGCACTGTAAGTCATTCTCTCTTCTTTTTTTAAATAAAAGCTGTTAAGTAGTAATCATTTGGCTTTTTCCTCTCCCTGCTTCCCCTTTCCACCTACACACTCATACTCAAGTTGGACAGGGGGGACAGTTATGTCATCCTTCTCATCAGCCATCACTGCCCTCTTTACAACTGAAATGCAAGTGAAGAGCCTGCAAGATACAATAATTAGTGCATTGGGCTAGGACTGGGGAGACTAAGCTTCTTCTTCTTTCTCTTTTTTAAGCATTTTTTTAATTTTAATGACAAAAACATACACACACAACATACACATAACACACATAGGG
>NW_015226581.1:0-850 GCF_001447785.1 Gekko japonicus | reverse complement strand
GAACTTCCTTACCGGTTAATAACTTAAATTCCTTGGAGGAAAGATGAGACAAAAATGGGATAGATAGCCCTTTCCTATTCAGCATTCAATAATTTACTTAGGCTAGATTTCTGCGACATTAAAGAAGAAAAAAAATCCTCCTCAGGGGCATCTCTTTCCATATTCAGTTCAAGGTTCAACTATCCCTCATGCTGCTTCTAAAATTAATGTTGCTTCTCATTTCGCCTTGACGTTCCCGCACAAGTAAGCCTTCTCTCTTTTGTCCCAGTTTCTCACCAATCAGCACATTCACCTTGGTGTTGCTTTTTCCTCTTAGGCCATTGATTAAGTAAGGCAAACAAAATTGCCTTAATATTGATCCGCCCGCTACTCTGGAAGAGTCTTCTTTCCACGCTGAACTAACTTCACTCATAGGCATTTGCTTTAATAACCAAGTCAGTCCATTAATCCGCTCATGCAACTCAGCAGCACCCATATCCTGCTGACTTCCCCTTATGCGAGATGGATCGGATTCCCAAAAGAGGACGGGAGGAACGTCCCTCAGTCAGCTTTCTTTTCCATTGCTGACTGACCTGTGCAAAACCCCTGCACATATAATTCTTGAAAGCCACTCAATAGATGATTTTTTTAAAGTATAAGATTTGTTTCGTAAGCAAAAGCAAATTAAATTGTCTCATTTTTATTGCTGCCATTTGGCTCTTGGCATGAAAAATAAATAAATAAAAATGCAGTAGATGCGGTGTTCCACTGAGGGACATGAAAATGATGAACCCCAAAAGGTTGAGGAACAAATCATGTTTATGCTAGATGCATATGTAGCTAAATAAATCTAATATTTGCATAATGTGAA
>NW_015226580.1:0-850 GCF_001447785.1 Gekko japonicus | reverse complement strand
AAGTATTGACAGCTTTTGGCAATTTAGAATTTTTGGAGCATACAGCTGTCTTGCAACCTAGCATGCTTTTGTCCCAGTCCTAAGCACACTGCCTTGGCAAGCAAACTGTTGATTTCAAATGGACTTCCTTTCCCATAAGTACTTTCAGGATGAAGTAATCTGATTACCTTTAAAGCTGCAGTAACAGAACCTTTCATCTTTTTGTTGGAGAACAAAGACATTAAAATTAAAGGCCATACTGATGGCCTTTCTCTTTGATATCTGCTTTACAAACAGGAATCTTGCTGTGCCTGAAACATTTAGGAGAAACAGTTAGTACTGACTGAGATCAAAGTGGGAAGGTAGTATTGATTCACAGAGTGGAACTCATCATTAAAGACAGATAGACTGTCAAACATTCAATCTCCCTTCATTATACTGTGTTTTCACATTCAATTAAGCAGGTGCTTAAGAATGCTATACAGTAAATACTCAAGTGTCAAATGTCTTCACACATTTATATTGTGAAATTCAGCATCCAGTGATTATTGAAACTATCACTTGGATGTTGTATCATCCAATCAGAAGACCCTGATCGAAAGGCACAAACATTGAGCTGCCGCAGTACAACTGGGCTGCTGATTCCCCTACATAAAAGCCAGTCCAGAGTCTCTTGACAAGCAACTAACAATAATCGGGGAATTTGAGGAGGCATCAAGCTGTGTGAAAAGCTGCTGAGTTGAAAAAGGGGAGAAATGTAGATGTGCAAAATCCTGCACAAGTCTAAAAGGACCAAGTCTACAAGAAGCATGGACCATTTCATGTCGTGGGTCATTATTTGCTTCTTTGGACAGACTGCTGTTGCTACCTA
>NW_015226579.1:0-850 GCF_001447785.1 Gekko japonicus | reverse complement strand
AAAGGGTAGATGTCAGACTTGGTTTGGGAAACAGTAAATGCTTCCTGGGTGTGTGTGTGTGGGTGGGGATTGCCCTTGCCTTGAAGCATCAACTCTGAGATAAATCTACTACTGATCCAGGAGAGTTGAACGATTATCATCCAGGCTCAGATATACCATGCTCAAGTCAGGCAATTAAACGAGTGGCAGTTAGACAACTCCAAGGATTCCTGGGTGAAACATACTGTTTAGTCCTTTTTCAATCTCGTTTCAGGCCTGGTTAGGGGGGTGAAAATGCCTTGGTTGCCCTAGTGGATAATCTACACCAGGGGCATGCAATCCCATTGATTACCCTGGACCTTTCAGTGGCTTCAGTGCTGTAAATCATGGCATCATTCTGGTTTAAGTCAAGGTAGGCTCTGGAGAAGCTCTGCTTGGCCCCCAGGCCTATGGGGTCCCAAAAGTTTCCATATTGTCTCCATGATTTTTTTTTTAAAAAATATTTGCATGAAGCTGCTGGCTGAGGTCCTCCAGAAATTTGAGTCGGGTTGTCATCCATATGGAGTTCTGAGTAATGGTAGTGGGCACCACCACGAACGAGCTGCCTTGGGGGGCAAGCTCAAAACATGAGGAGGTTCCAACCCAAATGTTCTCTAAGATGAAGACAATTTTTTCTGAATAGAGGTTTCCTGCAGACACAAAGATGATGCCTCTTGCTCCAGTGAAGTACAGGAAAGCCAGGAGTGACTTGGGAGAATAAATGTTTCAGGGAACAAAGAATTTAACACAAGGGGGGGGGAGAACCAATGGGCACTAGGGCACTCGTGGTTGCCACTTTTAAGGTTTGTTAGCCGAATTGCTTTATCTACAG
>NW_015226578.1:0-850 GCF_001447785.1 Gekko japonicus | reverse complement strand
ACAGAAAGCCAATGTTCCAATGAGTATATAGCATAGGGTTACAGTGCAGTTCCTGTTTCTTTTCAATATGAATTTAATGCCCATACCTGGTATCTAAGTTGTTGATCAGAACAGAGGAGTAATGTATGCCATGTCCAGAGGGGTCACACTTCTTGAGGAGGAGTGATATATTAGAAAGAAGGGGAAGGTAGGAGTAGAGCTGGCATAAAGTACAATGACCTTCACAATGCAAGGGAAAAGTGGACAGTACACTAAGCACACCTTGACATTTCCTCAACAATTGTTATGGGAAGGTGCTTCTGATATTGAATTGGAGATTTCATCTCAGACCCCAACCCTGATCCTGAGGTACTGTGGGGAGACATCTTGTATTGAATACTTCAACCAGACCCATGTCCTTGGACTGATTCACCACTACCTGGTGCATCACCCTATAGTGTACCAAGTATCCATTTTACAAGTCCTGTAAACAGGAGCAAACCAGATATCCAGTAGTGTTTAAAGTGAATAATGTTCTGTGTATATCTGGACAAACTTGTGTCTGGAGTCCAGAATACCTTTAAATTAGGACAGGTAGAGTACTTGCTCTTATTTGCCGAAGGTTCTGTGTTCACCCCCTAGCATAATCAGAAAAACTCCCTCTGTCCCTTATTACTGACTAACTTTGTGTTTATGAATTGCGAAGTAGGTAAACTGTCTGGAACTGGAACAATTCATGCATGGATATTCATGGGAGTTGTAGTTTTTAAACCCCACTCATCCCTTTAGTAACACAAATGTGACTATGGGGGTGGGGTAGTATGTGCCTTCTATAGGAAACCCAGATAGTTCTGTCCACTGACTACACAGA
>NW_015226577.1:0-850 GCF_001447785.1 Gekko japonicus | reverse complement strand
GGGGGGGGAGATGCCAGTGACAGAATCTGCTGATGTTTCCTCCATGCATATTTTCATGCACAAGTGTAAATATGAAACAGGTCAAACATCAGAAAAACAGATGTCAGAGAAAGGCAAGTTAATGGGAACCTTACTTTGGAATGTATGTGTGTTGCAGTGTTGTGTGTCTGTTTCGTGCCATTTTGAAACCAAACAGTGACCAATCCAGTAGGTACTTCACTGTGGGCAAAGAGTCTCAGCCAGAGGGAATTTTTTTTGTCACACTCAAGGTTTAATGTTGTAGCCCCACAAACCTTACTTGCATGAGCAAACCTATTTGTACCAGACAATTGGCAGGATATGGCAAGTTTGTGGCGGGGTGTGTGTGTGTGGAGATACAGGAACAGGCTGTCGAGAAGAAATATTTTTCAGTGGGTAATTGGGTGAGAAAAGTGCAGAAAACTGCCACATTAGCTCTGCTACAGCTTTTCAGAGGGAGTTTAAATCAGATTTAAATTGTGTGTGCATGGACCTTTTCTTGACTCCTTGCAAGAGAGAAGTAAATTTTATTATATTCTTTATACCCTATCTGTCTTTGTCTATTACAAATGTGGTCCTGATTTCATGGAAGAAGAAAGGGGTGGGGAGAAACGAAAGGTTTGATTAGCTGCAGAGAGTGTTTCCTGTCTACTTGGCTTCACTTCTTTCTAGGGATACGTGCACTATAAAAACTGAGTGTTAATGTCAGTCTGGCTGTAGTCTCTGAAAGCACCCGCTGGTTGCATTCAGAGAAGGAATTTATAAGTCCACCTCTTCTTTTTTTTTTAAGCCTTTCATCATGGGGGAAGAGCTCAAGCCAGATGTTGGCTAC
>NW_015226576.1:0-854 GCF_001447785.1 Gekko japonicus | reverse complement strand
ACCTTCTGTGTTGGAATGAGAAGACCACACTGGGAATGGCTACCATGCACTAGGGATCAGAGCAAAGCCAGACTGGGAAAGGTAATGCAAAATATCCAGCTGTCCTCAACCCAAATACCAGAACGTCGCTGCGTGGCGTCTGTCACCACACCAGGGATGTTGCGCCGAGTGGTGGCTGCTGGGGGTTTCCCGGCAGGCAGGAACTCACCAAATCGGGGGCTCCAATGCTCCTGCCTTGGGGCTAGCAACCCTATAAGAACAACCAAAAGGTGGTGGTGTTTTTTTTAAAAAAAGTGGGTTGCTCATTTTTCCATCAGTGTACGTGAATATGTCAATATTCTGAGTGGATGGTGCTGACCACTGAGGAAAGTAGGAGAAAATTGTTGGGTTAACCCTTTACTTCTTCCAAACGTGTTATCAGCTGGCTTAGTCTTCCTTACATCTTTTCGTACATCACGGTGGAGGACTAAAAGAAGAGTTAGAATTCCAGGAATGAGAGCCTGTTATTAATTCATCATAAACATTATTTATTACGTGATGGGGCAAGATGGGAGGGGAGGGCATGTCAGGGATGATGGAATCTGGTGTTCTTGGAAAGATATGCAAGGTCTTTGTTACACTGTGAACCAGTTCTGGAGGTGGCAGTTCCTGGCGCCAAATTCTAACAGGTCTCTATCATTAAATTTCCTTCACCTTGAGTTGCAGCTTATATTTGGATTTTTCTGTGTGCTCATCCCCAGCAAGTTCTCCTGTGTCTTGATAGAATTTCAATGCTCCCTCTAAGCTGTGGAGTCTTGTGAGTAAAAGTTCTTCTTGGTGATCTATTGGCATTACAGTCGTGAGTGAGCGATTTG
>NW_015226575.1:0-850 GCF_001447785.1 Gekko japonicus | reverse complement strand
TGGTTCTTTTGGGATAAATGGGCTTCTAACTTCCATCCTGGGTTTGCACAAGGAGCCTGTGTAGGAATTGGATTTTTAACTTTTCCAGTTCAAGTGCTACCTGGAGATCCACATACCCGTTTGCGCAGGTCGACTTATGAACACCCACTAGGCCCCGGCTGTAGTGATACTGTTATTATAGGTCGGGCCCTTTCAAATAGCGAGGCCTCACGGGTGGGTGGAGGACTTATAACAGGAGTGCTAACATTAGGATCTTATCCAGGCATAGTGGCACAAGAAAATCGAAAAAGCATTATCGGTTTGACTTGTCGTTTGGAAAAGGTGGTGAATGCTACTGGCCAAATTATAAGGGAACTACAAGAAGAAATTGAGGACCTAAGTCAAATCCAAGCCCAACACCGGTTGGCAATAGATTACTTACTGGCAAAGGCACACACTACTTATTGTCAAGTCATAGGAGATAGGTGTCATGTTAAATTTCACAATTTGAACTCTACAATACAACGCCAGTTAGAAGACTTGTCAATTATAATAAAGAATAATCAAGATGGGGGATCAGACTTATGGGGATGGCTAACTGATTGGATACCCTGGGGCTGGGTACGACAAGTTTTCATAGGGATAATCTTAATTCTGTTCATTGGAATCATAGTGTGTTGTTGCTTGCAGTTAATGCCTGTGTGCGTTCAGTGTATTCAAAGACCCCGTAAAAGCGGGTCGGAAACTATGTATGTAATGAAAGAACAACATGAGCTCCACACAAGGTATGAGACAATAATCATACCCAGTCAAGGTTCTGAACATGAGAAAAAGACAGGGGGGACTGAAAGGGGAACAAAGGAAGGTTCAG
>NW_015226574.1:0-850 GCF_001447785.1 Gekko japonicus | reverse complement strand
ACAAAATAATCAAATGATTGTCCAATCTGTAAATAAGGAAAATTAGTCACATTGCATTTGGATTACCAATATCTCTCTGTAAGATTATTATACATATCATTCTGCTTCTGAAGGTACATGCTGTTTCAACATTTTCTGTATATGCACAGCAACCCTATGTTAATTTTTTTCAGAAAGATTGCTCTTCCCTTTGTAAGTAATATTTCAAAATTAAAACTTCACTACAAAGGAGAATGAGGGAGTTAAAAATAGACTTTATTAGAATTCCTTCTAGGTCTTTCGCCTTGCATTGTGACCCAGAACACAAACGGTAATTGGTTCCAAGTATATATTTTTCATAGAAATACATGCCTCCCCCATCTCATAAATGATTCTTAACAAACCTTTTAGCCTGGGCATCCATGCTCCCACCCTCAGGTTCGTGGGGAGGGCAGACTATACTTGGTATCTAACACTTCATACTTCTTTCTGACAGCTATGCTTTGATGTTCAAATAATACCTTGCTTTAATGTGGCATATTACAGTCTTTTCTTAAAGCCTCTTACAGCTGCTATCGGCTTTTTGAAACTTTCTTTAACTCAAATCTTTATAAAACTGGTTTTGACTGTGATCTGTTCGAAATAAAATAATTCTTGTTCAACTATGTACGTGGCCCTATTGTTTTGGACCTCTCTCACAAACACTTTGAAATGCTCAGAATTTTCTCGTGCTGTGCCAGGGTGGATTGTGTAAATAAAAGCAAAGAATTTTATTAGATACTTGTGGTGTTAACTGCTACAGTGATTTTAATCCCTCTGTCCTGCCCACACCCTTGCCTGTAACATTGCATGCTACTTTTGAAGACTGGTC
>NW_015226573.1:0-850 GCF_001447785.1 Gekko japonicus | reverse complement strand
ACACCAGCCTGTCATCTGTTGGGTGGGAGTTCCATAACCAAGGAGCCCCTATAAAAAGGGCTATATATGACTAAGAACACAGAAGATAGTCCCTTGGGTATCTTATCCCACACTGTTAAGGCCTTTAAAAGGCAATACCCAACATATTGAATTATGCTTGAAAACTAACACAGAGCCAGCCAGTGAAGGTCTTTAAATATAGTATCCTTTTTCGGCTAGCTGTCAGTTAATAACTTGGCTTACCAGTAGTCCAGTACTTCTATTCCAGTAGTCTCTTTGAAAGCAGCCCCCATGCATAACACGTTATGGTACTCAATTGTACCACCTTTTCTCCATGATGCATTTGATTTACTGTAGTCTGGATTCTTATATGGTCTTAGAGGATGTAGATGGCATGCCGTGCCCTAAACTGGATGACAATGGTAACATGCATGGTCTCATGGAACAAGTGCTTATCTTCAAGAGCAGCAACCCCCCAGGTTTTTTTTCCTAATTCCTCCTCTTGTGAAAGGGGCAGTTGTGCTTGCTCCATTATGAATCCATGCATCCTATACAGTGTTGCTTCTGTACTGAAGGTCAAAGTCCTGTGATGCAAGGGCAGCCCAAGTTGTATCCTCATGTACGAATGATGTAGGTTGGTATAGGTTATTTTCCCCCAGGTCTAGAGCTTCAGGGTACTAACAAAAGGATACCTTCAGCCTCTCCAACAGCTGTAGAGACTTCTATGGTACACATACTTCCAAGCTTACCTTTCCAGACGTTGAGAACAGAATTGTCCTTTTTGAAAAACTGAGATTCTTGAGGTGCTGGATTCTGTGCTTTGTTGCCACACTAGCACAGCAGGGAGGAA
>NW_015226572.1:0-850 GCF_001447785.1 Gekko japonicus | reverse complement strand
AGCTGCAGCCTTTCAAGGTGCTTTCTTAAGAATTAAATTAACGTACTGGGTAAGGGAAAAGATTGCTTGTATTTGCGGTGCAATAATTTAAATGTGGCTGCATTAAAAAAAAAAACACGGAGGGGATCATATCGATGGGTGTGGCAGTGCTGAATATGGAACGTTCCAAAGGGACACAAAAAGAGGCCAGGAACTCAGGTGAGAGGAATAACGGAGAAGATGCTCAGTCATTCATGATTAGTTTTGGATGGAAGCCAAGGGGCCTTAATGATTTTACATGAGTGCACAGGTGGTGTGTATCAAATGATGCCGATTTGCATCTCAGCCTCATCAAGCTGAGCTGGGGTGTATTTGAGGCTGTCTTCGGCTGCAATTTTAGCATCTGGCCCAGGTCTATATTTACAGATCAGTCGGGCTGGGGGAGGCAGGGAAGAGTGCCCAACTGGGCGGCTACTGCTAGTCCCCTAGTGCATGAAGCCAAACGTCCTAATTCTCTTGTTGTTAATGCACAGTCTTTCTGGCCCCGTTAATGTATGTGTGGTCAATGTGTTTCCTCTCTCCTTTACTTCTCACGGCAACTGTCCTGCATAGAGCAGATGGCTAAGATGTGAATATATGCTAATAGAATCAGAATAGTGGAGCAGGGATGTCCAGTATGTCTGCCACGATTTGATCTTGCCTTTCATGCAAAGCCCTTCAGGGCATCCTCACAATAACCCTGTAAGCTAGGTTCAGCTGAGCAAGCATGGCTGGCCAAAGGTCCTCTGAAGAAGGAGGATTTGAACTGGAGTTATCCCACTCCAGCGCCTAAAACAACCAGAGCCGATCAGTGTTCCCTCTAAGCTGAGTC
>NW_015226571.1:0-850 GCF_001447785.1 Gekko japonicus | reverse complement strand
ACTTGTGTCTTTAGAGTTGAATGTTTCAGCACAGACTACAGATTATGTAGGCTCTTGAATTACAGGTTTTGGCAGAATACAATCAGGTTCAGTAGAGTGTTTTAAGGTACATTATGCAGCTACTGTTGATGAAAGCCAACTAATAAAATTAAGCTACCAATTGCCATCATTAGAGCAATATTCTGCTATGGGGGCACAGTGCTGGCTCTACTTCTTTTGATCTACCCCTGCAGTCAATATAGCAAGTTTCAGAAGATAAATTATCCCATTAATGTTTGTCAAGTACTAGCTGGCCAGCAGCTTAAGGAGCACTGGAGACCAAAGACACAAGGAGGCTCCAAGAAGCACTTGATTAAAGTAGGAGTGAGAAGACATACCAATGCAAGGGAGACTGGTGACCTCATTAAGCAACAATGAGGGCTTCATTATTCTCACAACAATTAAAGATGACTACACTGTTGCTTCAGAAGCTCCTTCTCTTTGTTTAAACTCTGAGCTGACAGCATGTGGTACTTGGAACTGGAAACCTAGGCTCGGACAGGAACCTTATGCCCATTCACGTGACAAATTCCAAACTCAAAAGAACTCAGTAAATACACACACAGGCTCAAGCAGTGAAGCCACTCTCAGTCTAATGTTAAAGAGCTCTTTTGGACTTCTTGGAGAAAGAGCAGCACATAGGTAACTAAGAAACCCCCAGTTCAAATCTCATCTCAGCCACTAATTCATTAGGTGCCCTGGAAAAGTCACTGTTCTCAGCCAAAATCCCTCCTCCTGCAGTTCTACAAGATGGGGATAATACTGGCCTACCTTAGAGGAAAGGTTATGAGGATGAAGTATATGAAAATCT
>NW_015226570.1:0-850 GCF_001447785.1 Gekko japonicus | reverse complement strand
CACTGGGAGCCAGCGTAGCTGGTGCAGCACCGGATATAGATCTGCCATCCATTATGTCCCCATCAGGGCTCGCACCACAACATTCTGGACCACTTGGAGCTTCCGGGTCCGTTTCAAGGGCAGGCCAGCTAGAGCGAGTTACAGTAGTCTAACCTAGAGGTGACCATTGCATGAATTACCGCGGCTAGACCAGAGCGGGACAGGCAAGGGGCCAGTTGCCGAGCTTGGTTAGATGAAAGAGAGCCGGCTTGCCGTTCGTTGGACCGAGACCTGAGAGAGCCGAGTTCAAATCCGCACACTGCCATGGAAGCTGCCCAGGTGGCCTCGGCTCCATCACACTCGGCCTCGTATTGTTAACTTTTTCTTTTGAATGTGAGCTCCCTTAAGCAGGGCTCTGCTTAGCAGGCACAGAAGTAATCTACTTCACAGAGTTGTTGTGAGGATAAAACTGAGAATGTTGTAAGCCACATTGGGGAGAAAAGTAGCGTGTAAATGAAGTAAAATAAATAAAACACAGCGAGACAGTAGAACGCTTCTTGTTCTTTCTCAGCAGCCTGATTGTGCCTTCTGCCTGGTCACGTCCTCTGGTGAAATTTGACATGTGGGCCGCCTGGGAGAGACACACGGCACAATGGCTTCCATGCCTGTGCTTTTGGTTTGACTGTTTCCCAGGCAGGACTGGTACCAGGGTGTGTGTAGTGATGTTGTGCATGTACACAGACACAATGATATCTCTCAAGCATTGTGTGATGAAAACACACAGAAGCTACCACAATGCCACGTGGGTAAACAAATAACTGTTTTATAACTGCATGTTTACATTTTGGAAGCCAACTTGGGCCACAATGAA
>NW_015226569.1:0-850 GCF_001447785.1 Gekko japonicus | reverse complement strand
CAACCCACACTTGATCACTGAACCTCTTACCTTTCTGTCGGCAGCGCCAATACCCAAGTTCCGCCTGCGAGTTACTTAAACTTTCTCCGATGTTCCAGCACGCCGATCGATGGGCTCTTCCCCCTCCCTCCCTCACTATGTAAGCTTTGCAAGGTGAAAAAAAGTGTCACTGAATTAATATTTATTTTGCAACATAAAAGAGCCCGAGTGCCATCAACAAATAGCCTAATTAATTGGGATTAATTTCATGTGCACCGTTTGGCTCTGCAGGTGTTGATGGAGTCATACATCAAAGAGGCTGCACCTCTGGAAAAGAAAAATCAATGCCGAAGTAACCTTGATTACTGCCTCCGTTGATGTCCCACCCAGCACTAATCAGTCATGGTTTGTGCTGAACATTATGATGAGCAAATATTGTTTGTTCTCTTATTGGCATTTCTCGGGAGTTGGGCAGGACTGCTTCTAAGAGGAGATCTTCAAACCTGTGGAAATTTGCGGTGCATATTGAGGAGCGGTTTCGGGGAGGGGTGTGTGTGGAAATGTGCCAAGATGAATATAGAAGTGAAAGAAAGCACTCTGCTGAAGTCGCCCCCGGATTTGCCTAAAGCAAGTTTAGAGGTTCCATCTCAGCTCAAACATCTAAGGGATTGCGAGGGAAGCCAAAGGGTTTTTGAGTAGATGAGTGAAGCTTCTCCAGAGAGTCCACGTGTTTCCACCAGGGGCCCGTACGGATGTGAATGCCAATTATTTGAGCCAATCTAGATGAATATGTCAAACAAATAGGTAGAGTTGCCAAACTGGTAGGTGGGCACTTGAAAATCTCATAGAATCACAGAGTTGGAGGGGGCCC
>NW_015226568.1:0-850 GCF_001447785.1 Gekko japonicus | reverse complement strand
TCTGGGTCTCCCAGTCCAACACTCCAACCATGACACCACATTGGCTCTCAATACAGGAATTTCTGTTTATCACACTATTATGCCGCCCTTCCTCCAAGGAGCTCTGGGTATCATACCAGCCCCTCCCGCACTTTTCTCCTCACGACAGTTCTGTGAGGTAGGTTTGGTTGTGAGGTAGTAACTGACCTGCGATTACTCTGTGAGCTTCATGAGTAAGTGGGGATTTGAACTGGAGTCTTCCTGTTACTATTACAGTCTCTTCATCTGCTTCAAAGGCACTGGTAAGTACCAGTTTCTCCACCAGCCCTGTAGCTGTGCCTGTAACGCTAGCCTGCTGTGTAGAAATCAGCGGGTGATAATGGGTGGATATAACCAGCTTGTCACGGGAAATGCTGCATTCAGGGTAACCGTGACTGGTTCAGTGATATCCTGTGGTTGCTGTTGCCTCACTCCTAGGTATCGACTCACAGGCCTGATGTAAAAGTGATGCTAGTGGGCTGAAACGGCTTTCCCAATGCAATTTTGCGTGGGCTCGTTGCCTCATTTAAGCTGGGCTGCCATCCATGCAGTGCAGCTATGCGTGCTCAATTAGTATGCCAGGTCAGCACCCGCCCAGTCTTCGGTGTGCTTATTAAGCGAGTGTAGCGTCTCTCTGCATGGATAACAGCCCAATTTAATTGAGAAATTGTGCGAGTTCACGCTTGCACAAGATGAGTTTCTTTGCCTTGCTAGAACGAGGGTGAAATCAGCACTCGTCCTGTCGCCGTGAAGATGCTGGAAGAACCTCTCCCTGCTCACATCACTGCATTATTCTGTCACTACTTCCTTGTTTCTTGCTAGGTGCCGCTTC
>NW_015226567.1:0-850 GCF_001447785.1 Gekko japonicus | reverse complement strand
CCAACCTGGAGCTGGCAACCCTACCTCTGAACTGGATCACGTAAGGCTTGCTGCTGCAAACTTTGAGAAATCTGCAGGAGAATGAATGAATGACCAGCCTTCGTTAACGCCCTGCAACTCTGATTTCAACAGATCTCAAAATGGCTGCTGCCCTACATGTCAGTCTTCTGCTGGTGTTCCCAAGAAGTGCGTCCCTATGCGCACCCCATCCCAGAACACCTTGGTTCCCACTATCCAGACACCTCCCCTTCCTCCTCGTCTTTCATCAGTTTCTGAGGCTCTCATTAGGAGCAAGACACTGTTTTATCATTTGCAGGTGAGAGTTCAGCGTTGTCATCCCGCATTGTTAGAAGGATTCAAAACCTGGACTGAGGAAGGGGGCTGGGACTATGCAGGGAAAATCTATTCCCCGGCAAAACTGATGGTTCTGTCAGTCTGGAACGGCGTTCGTATTTATGGCCTTTGGGTTTAACTCTTTGTAAACAAAGCGGCAGCTTTGGACCATCCAAGTCAGAGAAGCCATTGAATTAATTGAAAAGGGGAGAGGCGGCAGGGCGGGGACAGGAAGAGGGGGATATGTGGGAACCTAACAACGTTACACACACACACCCAAAAAAACCCCCTCCACCACTGGCTGTCAGCTAAGTCTCTCCATTAGTTACCTTTACCATTATGGATTCCTTTTAACATTCAGACTTCGACATACATAACTTTAAATCACTAACATCCTTCAGGGCTGTATGATTTGCTAGTTCCATATGTAGCCTCTTGGCCCGTTCAGCTGGCTCACATTCAAGCCTTGTTCTGCCTTTGGTTTCGGACTTTTTTGGGGGGTCTTTGATGGGGGGGG
>NW_015226566.1:0-850 GCF_001447785.1 Gekko japonicus | reverse complement strand
GAGTCACTGCTCACTTCTTCAGATTCTCTGTAAAGTGTTCATTAGGTCCTGAGCACAGTCCATAATTGGAGAGCTTTGTATTGATTTGGAAAAGAACAAGAGAGGACTAACAGAGGGTGTGAACATTACAACAGGGTTGAGAAGATACAGGTATCCATGGAGGAACAGTTATGGTGGATGGCTACAGTTTCTTGGGTAAAGCTTTGCCAGAGACTCCTGACACTTTTGTAGGGAGGGGATGTCTGAGTAACTTTTGCCCACGGGGGTGAGAAGGACTAGTGTCTACCTTTCAGATCTCTTTCAGAAGGGGATGTAGTCATGTTAGGTTTTTGTTTTGTTTTTAACCAAGACAACTAAGACCCTTATGGCACCTGAAATCCTAACAGATTGATTGTGGCATAAGTTTTCGTGGGCAGAGGGAGGCATGAAACATGAGTCTCGCATGACAGTTTAAAAGAAAACAATTCACGCCTCTGACAAAGCAGGCTCTGCCACACCAAAAGCTTATGCCACAATAAATCTGTTGTTTTTTTAAAGCGTTTTTTGAAGTGAGTTTACAGCAGCAAGCACTGGAGCAGGATTTATATTCTATATCACATGTCCATTATTAGGGCAAAGTTCTAACACAAGACAGGTGGGCACCATGCACTTGGTCAAAGCAACATGGCCAGATGCCCCCTTTTGCAGAGGGCAGTCCCCTTTTTTTCTCTTGAGGGAAATTTCTGGGATCTGCTTTCATCCAGTAAGATAAAGTAGTAGCCCAGTGGTACCTCAAAAGACTCACATTTATTCCAGCAGAAGCATTTGTGAGTCAGGGCTCACATCATCAGATGGAGGAAGGGTTCATCCG
>NW_015226565.1:0-850 GCF_001447785.1 Gekko japonicus | reverse complement strand
AGACAGACTGCCCCAAAATCACCTAAAGAGCTTCATGGGTGAGTAAGGATTAGAATCAAGGATTCTGCTTTCCTGGTTCAACACACAACACTCACACTCTCTTTCTATACTCCAGATGTTAAGAAGGACCGTTCCTTATTCCACTCTTTGTTTGGCTTACTTGTCAGTTCGGTTTCCAAGTTTAATTCATTGTTTAGTCTGGGAATTTATAGAGTAGACCCTTATCCCTTGGAAACGTGCCTTGAGACATACAGTCTTCTTGAAAAAGACCACAGGGAAATTCACAGGGAAGAGCAAAATGTCCTGCACAAGATTACTTTCTAGGATTTTTTTTAGTCCCAAATATCTCTGTTAAAAAATCTAAACGTCTCTGTCTGTACTAAAGATTATCATTTGCTCACTATGAAATAAAAATGCAATCTTAAACTGTTTAGCCTCAAGAGAGTGGGTGGTGCTAACTTTCAGCTGATATCACCCTCTTGGGCTAAATTTTAGCCATTTCACTAAAACTGAAAAATATCCTATTCCCTAGGCTATGACATGGACATGACATGACAAATGTCCATAGGCTATGACATATGACAGTATTTCATATTTACAGAAGACAAACTGGAAAGCAACGCACTTCAAAAGAGTTGTTTTTTCCTTGTGGCTATTCTGTACATAATTTCAAAACAAGATATTAACCATGGATCTGCTGACCAAAGACCTCCATTGTGAAGAACTGCTTGGGAGAACCGCTATGGTGAGTTTGAACCCAACAGTGGTGTTTACTTTTTACAGCTATTATCTGTAAGAACTGTGACCTTCTGGCAATCAAGTTGCATCCCAAATGTCTCACAATACATTT
>NW_015226564.1:0-850 GCF_001447785.1 Gekko japonicus | reverse complement strand
ATGGAAGCCCCATATAAGAGATGGAAGCCCCATATAAGAGCAGGTTATTAGTTTAAAGTAATGTATTTCTCAAAGGCATTGAACTGCATCATGGAAATGGTGGAGAAGACCAGACGCTCCATGGCTGTCCTCCGACGCTGCCAAGAGGCCGACAGGGAAGAGCTGAACTATTGGAAGAGGCGATGTAGTGAAACAACGGAGCCACGGAAAGGAGGGAGTGACTTAATCATGAGACAGCACAGCCCAGGAAGCTCTGATTCGGTCAGCAGTGGTAAGTTTTGGAACCTGAGCTATTCACTCTATTACACTGTGTTATAAAGAGGAAGCAAACACCAGGTTTTCTCACAAGACCAAAGCTTTACACAGAACACACAAAGGAATTAACTGCTACTTGTAAGTTTGCTATAAAAATAAGGCTGTGTGAAATCAGGCAGAATGTTTCCTTTCCCCATTAATATGTCTGTTATAAATGAGAACAGCTGTTGTTCAGGTGGAACTTCACACACATATAGCAGATACATGAAAACTGTAAGGGGTTTTTTTGTGGCATGGAAATGGAGCATGCAGAATTGTTCAAGAGGAAAATAAGGTGCTTGCAAGGTATTTATATTCGTTCAGATAGGGTCATACATATACAGGCCATTTCAAATTGTCTCCTTTTCACTAGAATTGATAACTATCCATTCATCGTCGTGTCTTCAGTGCAATCCCACATGGGACTACATATGCACAGGCTGCAGAGAATAGATTTGCAAGCTTTCAGCTTTTTCTAGAACTAGGAGCACTCCCTCTCCCCTCTGACAGAGCCAAGAGCAGGAATTTTCCCACCCAAATGGTCACATGATGGAGG
>NW_015226563.1:0-850 GCF_001447785.1 Gekko japonicus | reverse complement strand
AGACCAACATAGCTACCCACCTGAATTTATGTACCCCTCAGATTGTGTTTGCCCGACTTCTGATAGCTGAGGCACACTTTCTCCCCCCTCAGTTAAAATGGGAGGCACACTTTCTGACACATTCCAAAAGTAAATATTTTCAGGTGTGATAATGAATCACTTGCTTGCTGTGTGTCTCTGCATGAGTGGCTGTTCTGGACATGCTTCCTCGTGAGCAGGAGGTGGGTCCAGAGCGATGACCTCTGCACAGACTTAAAGGTGGCCTCCTCTCTGAGGAGGGGTCTTCTGTATGTCTGCAAAGACCATGATTGACTGTGCCAATCACTGGCCAAAACTTTCTGCACATAGCCCTGGAGGCTGCTTGGAAGAAAGGAGTGAAATTAGTGAATGAGTCATGCAGAGATGCAAAAAGCAGCTTCCTTTCTGGGTGGGTCTTTTAGGCTCACAGGAGCCTTTAATCATGCAATTTATTGTACACTAGCATTTGGTGGAAGGGATTGCTTCCACATGGCAAGGATTTTCCATGTAGCTCTTATTGCTGCTGTGAATGTAATCGTTACTGTCAATGGAGCAGCTGCTGATTTTTGAAAAAAGCCTGAAAAAGCCCTCCGGTGGCCCTGGAAGAATGGCATTGTGGGTGCGGGGAGGGGGGAAGCAAATGGTGCCAATGTGGCCAGGGTTTTCTAAAATGTGCATCTTCCTGTCCACACGATATGCAAACATGCTTTGACTGTGGTCTTTCCGAAAAAGATCACACCAAACCAGGTTTGGAAAAGGTCTCGAGCAATGTAGGGGAAAACTCGGAAAAGTGGGTGATTAAGGGATGATGTGTGGTTGCAAACAAGTGATT
>NW_015226562.1:0-850 GCF_001447785.1 Gekko japonicus | reverse complement strand
AACCTAATATTGTTGCATTTGATACACTGCAGTGCAGTATGTATACATGATAATGCATGATGTTGTTATTTTAGGTCCCATCCATTGTAACTTGATATACCATATTGCCAGTGAAAGCTGTTCTCTCTTTTCATATATGAGCACTGGATGGATTGTTTCGATCTTTGTAGTAGTTTTTTCCCTTCTACTATTTCCTACATACAACCTATGTGAAATCTGGATTACATGCTGATTCTTAGCTTGTCATATTTTCTAGGGTTTACATAGTGCTGTTGCTACTGAGCATATGACATAGTCAAGATTTTGTGATCTTTTAGCATGCTGTTGTTGGGTCTCTTGCTGTTTTTTCTGGCTTTCTGTGTTATCTCTGATGAAGTATTAACAAGAGCTGTGCTAATTCTCTTTCATATTCTACTCCAAATTTTAAAAAATATTTCTTCTACTCACTGTTTTCTAATTGGCTGTTAGAAAAAAAAGAAAACTGCACATCTCCTTTGATAAGAAGTTAGCAATCCTGTCCTGAAAACCAGAACAACATGTACCATATCGGTTTAGAAAAGTAGGCAGGTTCAGTGTAGCAAAATTTCTTCTCTCTTGGTAGTTACATTTTACTGCTTTGCATGTACACTGGCATATTCTTGAAATGTTCCACGATATCATGGAGGAATGCTTTTCTGACTCTATTGAAATCAGTCAAATGTGTTGCGTGTTTTTGAGAACTCTTTGTATTAATGTAGATAGGGTTTTTCTTAGTGCAGTGACTTTCAAAACTTGGGGGATGTATGGCACTTGGAGGGAGGGTGGCAGGGTTCCATGGAGGAATAGCATCCTGAGGCAAGTAGTGACTTTT
>NW_015226561.1:0-850 GCF_001447785.1 Gekko japonicus | reverse complement strand
CCCTTGGAGTGTAAAACAGACTCCCTCCCTTTGCCTTCCCAACCCTGAGCAGTGGAAGAGCTGAAGGCTGCTGCTGGATTCCCACCGTGGTATAAATGACCAGGAGGAGCAGTCGAAGGCCCTGGGCAGCCTCTCCGCACCACTGCAAGCTTTGCCCTTCGGCTGTCTGGCACCAGCCAGCTACAGGGGGACTTGGCCCAGCTGGCTGCCATCTTCCCACATGTTGGTGCGCAAAGTCAGGGTTCTCCTCCAGAGAGCGGCATGTCGCTCTGCCGTGTGACCCACTTCCGAGGCTCCCCGCATCAGAAGGAAATGCGAGAAGCACCATCTGGTGTTGCTGCTGTTGCAGTGTGCTGTTGCTGTGCATGTGTGTGTGTGTGTGTATGTGAACAACAGCAGCTCCGGACTCAGATCCAGCTTGGTATTTAGTTAGGTCTTGGTTTCTGTGCAAAGCTCGATGGGGAACCAGGTCCCTAACCTGGGTGAATTATTTATTACTTGATCATGACAATGGTGATGATGGAAAGATTTTATAAGCAGGCATTTGCAGACTCGCTAACTGGCATTTCTAAAGCACCCTAAAGCCCCCCCTCCCCCCACTAATCTAGCAGAGCAGCTCAGACCTGTTGGCCCTGGAAAGCCTGTTGCACCTCTTTTTCCTACGAAGAACAAGACAGGAGAATCACATGTGAGCTAGGCCCACGACCCCCTGAGTCTCTGTGCGGGGCACTTAAATCACTGGCCCACAGGTGGGTGGCATAGCTGGAACCACACACAGTTCTGTTTCTGCCAGCTGAGCATCCCTCTGAGAGGACTTCACCAGACCCACTGCAAGTGCCCCCTTACCAGC
>NW_015226560.1:0-850 GCF_001447785.1 Gekko japonicus | reverse complement strand
CCAAGCAGCCCACCGTGAGCCCTGAAGCATCTTCTGGATCACATGCCACAAGGGAAGCTGCAGTGGATAAGGCAAAATCACAGTTTCTTCTTCATGCACCAAACAAAAGCATACTTAGCTGTGCTTCCTCCATCAGCAGCAGAAGCTGATGTTAATTTTGCTCAACTGACCCTCCTCTCTTCAATCCCTTATCTCTCATGGCTGCTGAAGAATAGAAAAGGCAGGGAAAGGTCTACCCCCGTGTGAGCCTTCTGCTCGCAGTTCATATAATCTTGCCGAGTATTTTTGTTGTTGATTTTGGCATATGAGGAAATTTAACTCTAATTATTAACTTGGTGGGACATCTATGTATATGTTCATGAACTACTTTGTAAACGCTGGTAACTTTATGCTTTCAAAAGGTTTGGTGTGGAGCCTCCTGGATTAATAAAGCTGGAGAAAGAGATTGAACAAGAAGAAACACTTTCAACTCCTCTTCCATCTCCTTCACCTTCTCCATCAAAGTCACCTGGAAAGAAGAGTACAGGGAAACTCCTGGATGATGCGGTAAGGGAGACCTCAAGGGGTAATATTTTGACATCTGTTTCAGTGGCACCTCTCATATTGTTATGAAGTTGTGCTTCACAGGATTAACCATCATCCTTTTGGCGCAAGATCCACATATCAAGAAGACAGATGACTGCATCTGTTAGGGAGTGAAATATTAATGCTTATATGATTTCAATGCTTTGCTAGTTAGGCTTATTTATAGTTAGTGCCCAGAATTCAAATTCTCTGCCAAGCAAATTTGAGTTTTGTGCTAAGAAAGTTAAATTTGATGCCCAACATAATTGTAGAAAAGTAACACTTT
>NW_015226559.1:0-850 GCF_001447785.1 Gekko japonicus | reverse complement strand
CCATTCTGAATCCATTCAAGCTTGATTCTTCTTTTTTTAAAGAAGCAATTCCCCGCAGCTGTTGTGTGGCTACAAGGAACAAGGGAAAATAAGTGTAAACAAGTGAAGAAATGTGTAGCTGACCCCACAGTTAACTTACAGAGTCCTTTATGGCTGCCTGACTAACATTCATTAATGCCAACAGGAGGCAAAGTGCCTAGAAGAGGATGAATTTGTGCATGGACACGCTCACACTACTACATGGGAACCACAGTTATTTTTCAGAAAAAGACTTATTGTTCCCTAGGCAACCATGCAACTATTCTACTGCTCCACTTGGCTGTTTTCACATGCTCATCATGACACTGTAAGCATATGAAGCAACTTAGGCAGGAAGCCTATAGAAACAACTATCCTGTCGGCATAAGCTGCTCAATATGGCAGGCAATCTGAACTTTAAACAAAAATGTCCAAGTGGTCCAATGAGGGGGATCAACTCAAGTTGAAACTAACAGTTCCATTACATTAAGTCCAAAGGTGATCAAGTTTGTTCAAAGGATCTCAGCATCTTTGCCTTTAACTCTTAGAAATGTCATTTGTAGGCTGAAGAAAGTTTCATAGCAAGACGGCTCCAGCAACTGGCAAGGTCAGGTATTGTGCTGAGACCCCAAGACTGATAAGAGGCCATAAAAAGCTGCTATTCTTATATTGAACAGAACCCAGAAGCTTTTAAGGAAGCATAAAGAAAATTTTCTGTTTGCCCACATGTACCTTTTATGAGATCCATTCAAGGTGCCTTGACTGAAGGTCCCAAAACCCTGAAAGCAAGAGTGAGCAGAAAGAAATCCACCTTCAAGCAAGTTTTGTAATG